>NC_140961.1:156631960-156706960 GCF_056783735.1 Eptatretus burgeri
CACCGAGCAGCGTATTCAAAAACATCACGGACTTTCCGCAGAAAACGGATCAAAAACGACACACGCCCACTTTTGTTCCGTCCAATCGGAGAGCGTGAGCGATTTGGCCCCGCCTCCAGGGCGTTGGAGGGCGGTCGCTATATGCAAATACATGGATCAAAAAGCATTCACGCCCACTTTTCCTCGGGCCAATGGGGAGCCAGTTAGAGAGGTGAAGGGTCGGAGGCAGAGGGTCAAGGGTGAAAGAGCGAAGCCACGGGGCTTATATAAACGGCTGCGTTCGTCAGTAAAGGAGTTGTGCGGAGTTCAAGAGAGTCGTCGGTGGAGCTGGAAAGAAGTGGGAGAAGTCGAGAGTGAAGAGTTGGGATGAGCCAAGAGAGGAGACGGAGAGGGCGAGTAGACGGAGCTGTGGAGAGGTGACGGCGGCGAAGGCGGACGAGGGGGTGCTCGCGTCGGTGCCGGGAGCTGCACAGGGAGAGGCCAGCAACGCGCCCGAGGTCGAGGAGGAGACGCTCGCCGCGGGACCCGAGACAGGGTGATATCCTCCTTCCCCCGAGCATCAGCAACCCCCTCCTGTTTCCCCCCGTGCTGAGATAGTGCGACAAAGGGGGCCCCTTTCCCACCCCCTACCAGACACTGTCCGCGAGGCCCGCGGAGTTGAGGCACCACCGCCACTTCGCATCTCATCATCAGACGGGTAGGCCCGACCCGGTCTCGGCCCCAGGCCCACCTCATCCTTGAGGGTGGTTCTTTTTCTTTTGCTTTGGGAATATGTGTTGTCGGCGCCGTCTGTGAAGTAAAATTGTATAAGTGTTGCCGTGTGCCCGGTAGTCGGTTAGATCTGCATTGTTGCATTTGCTTTTTGTGTAATATTGTGTTTCTTCTTCTATTACATTTGCTTTTGGTGTAATTGTATATGTGTGCTTTCCGTTCATCGTGAAATAAATGTGCTTATTGTTGAACTGTTTTTCCGCTTCGCTTCGTCTTTTCCTCTATTGAATCTCCATCTTGCTTCACGTAAAGGGTTGGTCGTGGGCTAAAACGCCCGATAATTAATCGAACCGTCGAGGCCGACGAATAACACCGCTCGGTTATCCCGATAGTACGGAACGGGTCGCTTAAAGTGGCCCGTGTCCGAAGTCGACCTGCGGCGAGGTGCGATCGCCCGGTCTACCCTCCGTGTGGGTACTTAGGTAGGTCGAATTTGGCGAGCAACCCTATCCCACGCGGGGGCTGAATGGCACGATCGCGGTGAGACCGAAAGGTCCACCCGTGACTAGTTCCCGGCGTTAGTCCGAGAGGGTCACGACTGGATTGTCCGTCCGGTGGGCGACGTGCCGCGATTCGAGTTACGTGGCCGTCCACACGCCGGCGGGCGCGAATCCGCAACACTGGTGTCAGGTCGTGCGATACAAACTCATCGCCCTCCTCGCGCACTGGTATCGGAGAACGGGAAAACGGGCTCTCCTGTCTCCAATTAAATTCACGGGAATCGGTCCAGGGGTGAGAGGAGCGACCCCCGATTCCCTCCAAATTACGAGCGAGCTAAATTAACCCTTTAAGAGAAGCAAGATGGCGTCTCAAGGCGAGCGGGAGCCGGGGGTATTAGAAATGGATGTAGAATGTGTAGAATTCATGGCTCAGGATGAAATCCCCGTGCAGGAAATGTTGGTTGTACAGGAAAACGAACTCGCCCAACTGAACCCAGAGCCCGAAATGGGTGCGGCAGCGGCCGCGGTGTATGACACCTCCCCTCCCCCTCTCCACCAAAACCCTTCCCCAACCCCTGCCGAAACGGCTCACCCAAGCGCACCCGACATGGCCCAGCTATTCACCATGCTGGCACAAATGAAAACTGAATTTATAAACGAAATAAAAAGCATGAACGAAAAGATAAATGCGAACATGAACGAAAAGATGGATGCGAATACATAAAAATTGGATGCGAATACACAACAAATGAACGGAATGGAAACAAACATGAAGGAGGAAACGAAAAAGCTGCGGGGTGAGACGCAGAACATGGGACGATGCCTGCAGGCGGGCATGAAGGCCGTGACCAGGGAGATAAAAATGGCGACTCCACGTGTGGGAGCGAACGAGCTGGAAGGGGGTGCAACGGCTGTCGGGCCCGCGGTGGAGGCGGGTGAAAAAATAATTTGGGGGGCGTGTTGGGCGAGGGTCGTGACGATGACCGAAAGGGAAAAATTAAATGGGGAGACCAAAACGTGTGAGACGAGACACGAGGTGACGACAAAGGAAATAAAGATAGTTGAGACAAGGGAGGTAAAGGGTGAAGAGTTGGCAGAGACACGGGAGATGGGAACGATAGAGGGAAGACTGCACGATGAAGTCGGGGTAAGTGACGCACACACACACACGGAGGTAGTGGAGGATAATGAGGGTGAGCTGGTGGACTGGGTGGAGGCCCGGTGCGAGCAGCGGGATAGCCTCCTCCAGGAACGAGGGGAGGGAGTATGCCCCCTTGAGGCGAGTCACGACCAGGTGAGTTCGGTCGTGGTTTGCGAGGTTGAGGGGACGAGTGCTGCGAACAGGTGCACGGAGAGCTTGGGGGGTATAGAGGCCCCGGAGACCCTTGTGGGGACACGAATCCCCAGTGTAGTTGTCCCTGTGTGTGTGGTGCAAGGCGTGAGTGCGTCCCCGTGTGTGGAAGCGACCCCGTGTGTGAGTGGTGTGGTGGCGATGGTGCCAGAGTACGTGCTTCCCAGCACGCCCAGTGTGGATGAGGCACCGTGTGTGGAAGAGGCCGTGTGTGTGGATGAAACGGCCAGTGTGGATGAGGCACCGCGGGTGAGTGCCCCCGCGTGTGTAAGTGAGGGACGGTGTGTGGATGAAACACCGCGGTTGAGTGCCCCCGCGTGTGTGAGTGAGGCACGGTGTGTGGATGAAACACCGCGGTTGAGTGCCCCCGCGTGTGTGTGAGGCACGGTGTGTGGATGAGGAACCGCGAGTGAATGGAGCACCACGTGTGAGTGGTATGGTTTATGCAAGGGAGACCGTGTGTGTGAGAGAGCGGTATGTGAGGGAGATGTCGGTTGGCATGCGGGAGCAGGCAGCCGCGTCTCGCGGTGTGAATGTAATGGAATGGAGTGTGAGCGTCGTAACACGCAGGTGTGCGTGGGTGGAATGGAGGCGACGAGGGAGACATGTGAAGAAAGAAAGCCGAGTAGCGGCTGTAGTTGTTTCGGGGACCGTGCCGGGTTCACCCAGCAGTGAGCACGAGGTCCGTGCTGTGCAACGCACGAGGCCCCCACGTGCTCGCTTGCGAGAGTGAAGTCCCGGTCCGGAAACGTCAGCGGTGGATTTGCCGATCCCGCGGACGGACAAAGTTTAGGCAGGATTACGGATTTGGACCGGACGGGTTCTCCACGCGATCGTGTGTGTTAAGCTCCAACGGGCAAAGCACATGTGTTCGCGTGGGGAACCCCTCGAGACGTGGGGCTTGTGTTTTTTTTTATGCGCACGGTGACGTCATGGCTGCACGCGGGGTTGGAATCCGGCAGGAGGGGTATCCCTGCCGGATGGTACCGTCCAGGGAGGGACGAGGTACACGTGCAGCTGCATGACGTCACGGGCAGGTGCAAAGTGCGCGAGTTGCCGCGCTGGTGATGCGCATGGAAAAAAAAACAAAAAAAAAACAGTAAGCCTCACTTTCGGGTGCACAGGATTCCTGGGCAAGGGGTGGAAGACCCCCTTGACCTGGGCACAGGATGGAAACTAGTTAGGGGGAAGGGTTAGCTTAGTTAGACCGACTTCATGGGGCAGGGGTAAGTCCTCATGGAGTCCGTGGAATGGATTAGGTAGAGGGATTTAGTGAGCTTTAGGTTGGTAAATAAAATGATTTATTTGGAGACAGTGACAGACTTTGGATGTGTAGTGGGGACGTAGTTTAGCTACGTAGTGTTAAAAGGAACGTGCTGTAGTTTAAGGGACGACGTGGGAGCACAAGTTAGTTAGGGGAGGTAGTTAGAAGGATGGCAGAGTTCAGCGGTGTGTGTGTTGAAGAGTTGGTGAGTTGTGAGGTGAGTACTTGTTGAGTGAGTGAGGCCAGCGGGTCTGTGTGTGTGGAGTGAATGGGGAATGCATGGTGCGATGAGTGATTGGGGGGAGGAGTGACTCCCGCCCAAGGGAACCCGGGGTCAGTATAAAGTGAGTTAGGGGGTTAGTTAAATTGAAAAATGGAGGTCGTTTTGTTGTTGGTGGGGAAGTAGGATCGAAACCCGTTTAGAGGGGTGCAGGAGCCCTGTTGACGGGCTGGGAGCGTGGCTGCGAAAGGTGAGTATCGCTGAGTGGGTACCCCGGGCACCAGGCTAGTCGGCCGTGGTAGGCCAAGGGCCCATGGGGGGCCGGGATAGCATAGTGGGCACGGGTGCGCCTGCTTGGTGCGGGGGCCCGGGGCGCCATTAGCCGCGTGGGCAGTGTTGTGGGCACGGGTGACCCTCGGAAAGGGGCCTGGGAAGCCAGCCTGCCACGTGTGCGTTTCAGGGGAGGTGCCATGGGGGGCACTCCCCGGTGTTAGGGAGCTGGTAGGCTCGGAGGCAGTGTAGTGCCTTGGGGTGCCATAGCGGGAGAATCGGCAGAGGGTCGTGCCTGCCAAAGGGAGCCACGTGTCCCAGCCATGAGACCGTGTGAGGGCACGGAGAGAAAATTGGGGGGCGAGGCCCGAAATCGTGAGGACACCAACACAGGCGATGGGGATCTGGGTTATTAGAACCAATAGTTGAAGTGCGAGGCGCTTGTTGAAAGCCCCGGGGTAGTTTAACAGTTAAATGGATAGGGTAGATTAGGAAGTGTACCCCTCCGCACCATCCATCCCCTCGCTCTCGTTGTGGGCCGCTGGACCCACTTTGGGTTAGATCGCTGAACTCTGGGGAGGCCATTCTGAGGCTTGAGTTGGGCCTCGACACAGGATGCTAGCTCTCCCTTATTCCCCTCCGGGAAGGGAACGTAGGGGTTGGGAGTAGGCTAGGTGACAGGATAGGTTAGCCGAACAGAGACGATAAAGGGGGTTAGGGGACGATTTATAGAGGGGAAGTAAACATAAAAATAAAAATAAAAAATAAGTTGGGGCTAAATTGGGGTTTGACAAATTAAGGGAGTGGGTATGTGCAGTGACAGGCAAAGGCGATAGGTGGGAGGGAGACAGGTAGGTAGGTCCGAGCCCGCCTTCCAAGTGGCCAGCACCACCGCACTCCCTCCACCAACCTCCACGGAACGGCAAAGGCTGGCCAACTTCATCGGCAGCTGTTGTTTTGCTGCGAGGCCTGTGCCGGCTGGATCGTCTGCAGCTGCTGTGCTGCAAGGCCTGTGCCGGCCCACTTCATCTGCCGGCTGGCTGTTTTTCTTCAAGGCCTGTGCCGGCCAGTTCGTCTGCCGGCTGTGTTTGCCTGCAGCGGCCTTCTTCTGTGGGCTGTGTTTGCCTGCTGCCTTTGCCATGCCATGCCCACTGCCCCTGTTCACCAGCCCCATTCAATTTTTGCTTTGCCCCCCCTGTTCATTTCCATGTGCGCCAGGATCCGCAAGGCAACAGTTTGCAAGCTGCGAGAACTGCCCCGTTGGCAGCTACAACACGGGCCTGCAGTGGCGGCCCATGCACCGTGTTTGTGTTCATCCATCCATTCGTTGTGTTCATTGCGTGTGCCACTTGAGCTGGCACGGAGACTGCGTTGTGCAGCCCATGCACCGTTGTGGTTCACTGCGTTCAGTTCAAACCATTCATCCATCCATTCGTGTGTTCATTGCGTGTGCCACTTGAGCTGGCACGGAGACTACGTTTGTGCGGCCCATGCACCGTTGTGGTTCACTGCGTTCAGTTCAAAAGGGAAGGCCTTGGACTGCGTGTGAGCAGCCGGCCATGTTCCCTGTCACCTGCATTATTTGAGTCAGATACTGCATGCGAGCAGCCTGGCTCCCTGCTAACTGCTTTCTTTTTGTTCATTGATCCTGGGCCATGGTTTAGTGCAAAATTTGTAAGTTAAGGTTAAGATGTACTGTAAATATGAGTGCGCCCCCGGCATGTTTGTCTTTGCGCCGGCAATTTTATTTAAGTTGTCCGTGTGAGTGAGTTTGTTTAGGTAGTTACTCAGCCCTCAGGTTATTTATTTTGGGGACACGAATACCATGAATGTCGCACTCAGGGATCCGTAGGTAAAATGTACGAGGGGAGAACTACACATGATGGCACACGAAAATTTGACGACTCGGGACGAGTCTGTAAAAAGGGGAGGGGGTAGTGTTGTGGTTTACGGAATTCACAAACCACCATTCAGGTCCCTTAGGTGAGATATCTCGCTAAGTATATGTGTAGTTAGGCCCAAACCCGTTGTCTAGAGGGAATAAATGTCATTCATGCGGGCTGCGACTCTTCAGGATAGCCGTTTTTCTTTTACTATCTTTATTTTGGACCAGCCGCCATTACTACCACCACCAACCACGTCTCAACAGCCATCACAACAACAGCCACCAACCACAACGCCGCTTCACAACAACAACCACCACCCACAACTCCGCTTCACAACAACAACCACCAACCACAACGCCACCTCACAACAACAACCACCAACCACAACGCCGCTTCACAACAACAGCCACGACCTTTACCGTCACAACTCGCTACCATCGCATCCACACCATCTCGCACCACTCGTGGGCACCGATGCTGGACTCGTGCAGGGCGCGCACCGAGCAGCGTATTCAAAAACATCACGGACTTTCCGCAGAAAACGGATCAAAAACGACTCACGCCCACTTTTGTTCCGTCCAATCGGAGAGCGTGGGCGATTTGGCCCCGCCTCCAGGGCGTTGGAGGGCGGTCGCTATATGCAAATACATGGATCAAAAAGCATTCACGCCCACTTTTCCTCGGGCCAATGGGGAGCCAGTTAGAGAGGTGAAGGGTCGGAGGCAGAGGGTCAAGGGTGAAAGAGCGAAGCCACGGGGCTTATATAAACGGCTACGTTCGTCAGTAAAGGAGTTGTGCGGAGTTCAAGAGAGTCGTCGGTGGAGCTGGAAAGAAGTGGGAGAAGTCGAGAGTGAAGAGTTGGGACGAGCCAAGAGAGGAGACGGAGAGGGCGAGTAGACGGAGCTGTGGAGAGGTGACGGCGGCGAAGGCGGACGAGGGGGTGCTCGCGTCGGTGCCGGGAGCTGCACAGGGAGAGGCCAGCAACGCGCCCGAGGTCGAGGAGGAGACGCTCGTCGCGGGACCCGAGACAGGGTGATATCCTCCTTCCCCCGAGCATCAGCAACCCCCTCCTGTTTCCCCCCGCGCTGAGATAGTGCTACAAAGGGGGCCACTTTCCCACCCCCTACCAGACACTGTCCGCGAGGCCCGCAGAGTTGAGGCACCACCGCCACTTCGCGTCTCATCATCAGACGGGTAGGCCCGACCCGGTCTCGGCCCCAGGCCCGCCTCATCCTTGAGGGTGGTTCTTTTTCTTTTGCTTTGGGAATATGTGTTGTCGGCGCCGTCTGTGAAGTATAATTGTATAAGTGTTGCCGTGTGCCCGGTAGTCGGTTAGATCTGCATTGTTGCATTTGCTTTTTGTGTAATATTGTGTTTCTTCTTCTATTACGTTTGCTTTTGGTGTAATTGTATATGTGTGCTTTCCGTTCATCGCGAAATAAATGTGCTTATTGTTGAACTGTTTTTCCGCTTCGCTTCGTCTTTTCCTCTATTGAATCTCCATCTTGCTTAATGTAAAGGGTTGGTCGTGGGCTAAAACGCCCGATAATTAATCGAACCGTCGAGGCCGACGAATAACACCGCTCGGTTATCCCGATAGTACGGAACGGGTCGCTTAAAGTGGCCCGTGTCCGAAGTCGACCTGCGGCGAGGTGCGATCGCCCGGTCTACCCTCCGTGTGGGTACTTAGGTAGGTCGAATTTGGCGAGCAACCCTATCCCACGCGGGGGCCGATTGGCGCGATCGCGGTGAGACCGAAAGGTCCACCCGTGACTAGTTCCCGGCGTTAGTCCGAGAGGGTCACGACTGGATTGTCCGTCCGGTGGGCGACGTGCCGCGATTCGAGTTACGTGGCCGTCCGCACGCCGGCGGGCGCGAATCCGCAACACTGGTGTCAGGTCGTGCGATACAAACTCATCGCCCTCCTCGCGGCACTGGTATCGGAGAACGGGAAAACGGGCTCTCCTGTCTCCAATTAAATTCACGGGAATCGGTCCAGGGGTGAGAGGAGCGACCCCCGATTCCCTCCAAATTACGAGCGAGCTAAATTAACCCTTTAAGAGAAGCAAGATGGCGTCTCAAGGCGAGCGGGAGCCGGGGGTATTAGAAATGGATGTAGAATGTGTAGAATCCATGGCTCAGGATGAAATCCCCGTGCAGGAAATGTTGGTTGTACAGGAAAACGAACTCGCCCAACTGAACCCAGAGCCCGAAATGGGTGCGGCAGCGGCCGCGGTGTATGACACCTCCCCTCCCCCTCTCCACCAAAACCCTTCCCCAACCCCTGCCGAAACGGCTCACCCAAGCGCACCCGACATGGCCCAGCTATTCACCATGCTGGCACAAATGAAAACTGAATTTATAAACGAAATAAAAAGCATGAACAAAAAGATAAATGCGAACATGAACGAAAAGATGGATGCGAATACACAAAAATTGGATGCGAATACACAACAAATGAACGGAATGGGAACAAACATGAAGGAGGAAACGAAAAAGCTGCGGGGTGAGACGCAGAACATGGGACGATGCCTGCAGGCGGGCATGAAGGCCGTGACCAGGGAGATAAAAATGGCGACTCCACGTGTGGGTGCGAACGAGCTGGAAGGGGGTGCAACAGGTAAAGGGTATTCCCATGGATGGGAAATTCAGCCCTCTACTCGCAGACATTTTTCTTATTTTCTGTGAATTTGCATTTATGGAGAAACTGATTAAGGAGGGAAAAATTAGAATTAGCTCAAATATTATCTCATACATGTCATTATATCGATGATATTTGTGTAGTTAACGATAATTTGTTTGAAAGACAGTCACAAGATTTATCCAGTTAACCTGATTGAAAACAGGAGTGGTAATGATTGTACAGTTGCTGTATATCTGGATGTGTTAGATAAAGTTGGACAGAATGGCTTTAGGACAAGTGTATATCATAAAGTTGATGACTTGAGTTTCCCTGTATTCTTGTACACATTTCCAGGTAACAATGTACCAATTGAAATGGGTAACAGTGTCGTTTCATCTCAGATACTTGGATTTGCAAGAATTTGTTCAGTAAAGGATGATTTTGTGGAACATGTCTAGAAGGTTTTTTTTCCATCATGTTAAACGGAGGATATTGGTCTGATTGTTTGATCCGATCTTGTGACTCCTTCGTCTTTAGACTCCATCGTCACCTTTTATTTAAATTTGGTTGGTTTTCATGCAAAAATGTTCCTATTGCATTGCATTTGATATCATAACAATGAATTCATTATTTAATGGGGTAAATTATTTCATTAATATCATTGATTAAACATGTTTCTATGAATGTATGTGTATATATATATATATATATATATATATATATATATATATATATATATATATATATATATATATATATATATATATATATATATATATATACACATAGTATTACAATATAGATAAAAATAAAATAAATATTTATTTATTTTATTTTTATCTAAACACCTCCATTATGTAATAATTACATAATAGAGGTGTTTAGATAAAAATAAATAAATAAATATTATTGATGAAATACATTATAAATAAGCATGAAAATAATTTTTTGGTTGTTGCTCAGATATGCAGTGCAGCATGTTAAAATCAGTTGTCAATGACAGTTTGAGTCTCTGGTGAGATGGAGGTGCGATGTAATGGAGATGTCGACAAGGTAAATTGGTTTTTGCTTATTATATTTTCAATATTAAGTTGTGTATGATTAAAGATATTCAAATGCAGTAATACTTAAAAGACCCTGGAAACTCAAAAGACACAAAAGACCCTGAGGACACAAAAGATCCTGAAGACCAAGATGAAGCAAAACATCCAAAAGACTCCAAGATTTGGGCCCTATTCTTTTTTTCTGGTTTTCATCAATAATCTCTCTGTCTCTCTGGAAAATCATCTTTATTTCCATGCTGATGACCCCACCCTCATCGTACCATCCATCACCCATCAGATTGGCAAGCAGCAGCCTCTTCACCCTGCAGATCTCGGTAAAATCACAAACTGGTCCAACACGTGGAACATGTCTTTCATTCCTGACAAATCTCACACTCTCACTTTGTCTCTCTGAAAGGACCGTATGGAAAACCTTCCCATCTAATTTCTCAACAATTCTCTTGAAGAAGTCCTTTCATTCAAACTTCTGCATCTCACTACCATGATCTTTCCTGGGAAAGCCGCATTTCCAAGGTGGTTTCCAAAGCCAGTTTCTGACTGGGCATCCTCCTTTGTGCAAAGTCCTTCCTTGGCACAACTGACCTCCTAAACACATAAAAGCTTTCATCCGCAGCCTGATGGAGTACTGCTCTCCCCTCTGAACGAGTGCTTCTGCCTCTCACCATTCTTGGATTCATGCAGTGAAAACGAAGGCATTTAGGATCATTGCTATCTCCCAGGATGAGGCTGAGTCTTTGGATCACACTCTCTCACCACACTCAGGTCGGGGTTCTTTTTGTCTTCTACTGTCACCTCATTTCTTTCCCCCCCACTCTGTCTGAGATATGCCCCCCCCATATTTCCACAGGCAACTCAAGGTCCGTCAGCAACCTCCTTCTGGTGAAACTACAAAAACCAAGAATCATTTCTCACCTTCTCTCTTTCATTCCTCTTTTTCTCAGCTTTGGAACAAACTCCCACACACTCTTCAATCCCACTCTTCCCTCCAGGTCTTCAAAACAGCTGTTCAACACCATCTCTTATCTTTCCCCATCCATACCAAAATATTTTCTACCCCCGTTAATCCAGCCCAAACCACCTCCATCAAATTCCCTGCTTTCCTCCCTGAAAGTCCCTGTTGTGTCAGGACCTGAAAGTCCCTTTTGTGTCCATCTTGTTTACCCCTTGTGCCCCACCCCATCTCTCTCCCTTCCACAGATCTGTCTCTGTTCCACACTGCTTATTCCTTCCCTCTCCCACCCCCTCTTGTCTCCTGCTCCCCTTGTGTGTTTCTGTGTGTTAGCTTTCATTCGAGCCTTGAAAGTGTACTCCAATATATATATATATATATATATATATATATATATATATATATATATATATATATATATATATATATATATATATATATATATATATATATATATATATATATATATATATGATATAAAAAGACCCAGAGGATGCAAATGATCCCGAAGGACCAAAATACCGAGAGGACACAAAAGACCCAAATTGGAATACTTGCGACCCATAGAAATTCTGCATGATGTAAAATGTGACTCTGGTCCCCATCCCCCCCCAAACCACCCTCCGCCACCCGCTCCCCACCCATACACATGCACACAATCCCTAGTCCTCAACCCCTCTCCCAACTTTGTCCACTCTGAGATAGAAATATGTCCTTAGATGTGATTGTAATTCATAAAAGGATTGTGGTGTCGTATTGTAATACCATTCCCACCTTATCATTCATTCTGAGGTTGTTTGGTTGTTTTGGGGGATTCCATCCCGACATGTTTTTTCATTTTTATAAAATATTTTATCTGAGTTGTTTACCTCCATTTTTCCCAATTTGGATGCCAATGACATCATCATCAAGAAAATTGTTTTGATGGGTTTCTTCACGTGGAACTCCCAAACCCTCTCCCCTCAGCAATTTCCTATAAGTGTCTTTCCGAGTTCCCTTCTTGTTCTGGCAAATGTGCCCATCTCTTCTGTCTCTGCTCAGACATTCTGCTACAATGTTGTCCTTTACTTTTGGAGTCATCTATTTATTTGTTATGCAGCTAACCCATATGGGGCACCACAGATCACACTTATACACACTTTAAAATTGCAAGCATGGACTTTCCTTTGGTGATGCATGGAGTAGAAGGTGACGGTGCAGCTCAAAAATAGCATACACATTTCAGATCGCCATCCTCCCTGAGAAATGAAGAAACATGGTGCCAAAGATGAAGAGGGCCGGAGCCAACTAGAAATTGAGCCAATGAAGAAGTGAGTGAATGAATAGGTGAACCTGCGATGAGGCAAAACTGTGAAAGCAGAGAGTGATCTTCTTTGTCCCAAAAGGTTCCGCTCCCTTGGGATGTGCACCCACAACCAGCCCTCTTGACCCTCTAGGATTTGATGAGTCCTCCTGCACACTAGGTGCTGTGGTGTGCCCTTTTTCTCTGTCCCTCTTCATTCTTCTGGGCATAGTCATCCACCAGGCCATCCTGCCTACAGTGCGGCTCCAATAAAAATATGTCTTTCCCTGCTTCCGAGCCTGAAACCACATTATGCCACCATGGCTTGCATACATCATCCTGAGAGATTGTTAACGACCTTTTTTTGAGCATGTGACGCACATACCTTTTTGTGAAGGGAAGTCCCCATCTAGTCCCACCCACAAACAGAATGTATACGACCGTAAAAGTTGTACACGAACGTGTAAAAACAAAAAAACACTTCCCACATCGGACCCCATGAA
This sequence comes from Eptatretus burgeri, assembly GCF_056783735.1. Taxonomy (NCBI): domain Eukaryota; kingdom Metazoa; phylum Chordata; class Myxini; order Myxiniformes; family Myxinidae; genus Eptatretus; species Eptatretus burgeri. Next base: position 156,644,584 of record NC_140961.1, read on the forward strand.
ATTGGAACTCACGCTGATAGCCTTTCATTCTCAATTTTTGACTATTGCTCTTTTTTACCATTTCTGGAGTATCTATCTTAGAGTTACTTTTAAAAGTATTTGTAAGCATGTTTAACTTGAAAATGAAAAATCACGCTTTTGTTTTAGATTCTCAAGAATGCTTCCAATGCCCCAAATACTTTTGGCCAACTAAACATCGGGACGCTTGTGTACTTATGGCTGAAGAATTTCTACCTTTATATGATCCAGTGACGATCACTCTGTTGGTCCTTTCACTCATTGGGATATTGTTGGTGTCTGTGGTTGTAGCGATGATGTACACACAACGTGAACTCCCTTTGATGAATGATGAAAATTTAAAAGTGAATCTCCTTCTCCTTATGGCATTAGGAGGATGCTTTGGGAGTGCTTTGCTTTTTATTGGGAAACCAAAAGATAAAGAGTGCACCTTTCGGGAAACGTTTCCCTGTGTCATGCTTTCATTGGCCATAACCTGCATGCTCGCTAAATGTACAAGAATTGTCGTTGCTTTTGAAGGTATTCTTTGAATGATCTGTTTTAATTTCAACATTAAATTGACAAATGCTGAGATTGCATACACAGACGGAGGTATTAAAAAGCCAAACATTATCAAAAGAAATATATAACATGAGCAGCGGAGTGATCCTGGTATTGCCTGCTGCTTTTCCAATCCTGTTGGCATTTTGAAGAAATCAAATTTGTTTTGTTTTATCTATCTTTTGTGGCGGCGAAAGCATTTCCCTACACCCACAAAGGAATGGGGTTCAGGATCATTGAATATTACCTTTCACATAGCTACAAATGCTTAGGCACTATAGTGATTCAAAAAAGAAAATCAAACTTTTTTTTCCAAACTTTGAAAAAAAGTTTTTGCTTAAAACTCTCCGACCACACACCACCCCATCCTTTCTCCTCCCTCCAGACTCCCAACCCAGCCCTTCCCCTTCCTCTGGAACCTCACTGTTTGACGAAGATCTGTTCAGGCATCTCTGAGAAAAACCTCCTCCCTCCTCCCACCACACCCCCTCCCTCGAAACTACCAACCAATCCCATCAACCTCCCTCCAACCCCTCCCCTACCTCTGGACCCCCACCCTAACACCTTCCCTCCAGACTGCCACCCCACCCCTTCGCCTCCAGACTTTTACCCCATTCCTTCCCTCCCTCCAAACTCCCATCCCACTCTTTCCCCTTCCTCCAGACTCCCAACCTAACCCTTCCCTTCCCTCCAGAACCTCAACCCAACCGTCCCTTCTGGACTCCTGCCACAACCCTTCCCCACCCTCTGGACTCCCGCCCCATCTCATCGTTCACTTCATCTTACCAAGTCGCTCACTTGGCACTGCCGCTTCATAAAAAGACGTGTGAACACCATGGGGATGCACTACTGGTCTCTCTCAAAATACCACCCATCACTAGCAAATTCCACCACTCACTTTGCTGAATATTGAGGAAGGATCTTCTTCCTCTTATCATTTATAACGTTTTCATATCGCAAGGCACCCAGACATAACAGCGAACAAAGGAGTCTTTAAGTGATTGATGCCATTGCTTGCAAATGAATAGCAAAGTGGCTCGCAGAGCTGTCGTGCATAAAAACAACAACAAAAAAACATTTTCTGTGGGTGTGAGGCACCGTCTAGTGCACCTCATGATACCACCGGGCCGAAAGCAGGCGCAAGGTGTCTGAACTTTGTCCTTTGATCAATGAATTATTGGTTGTATTTTTCTGAGTGGCAGTGTGGATATCTTTTCCGAGTATCACCATGGCTTGCAAACAAACAACCAAGTAGCTTGTAGAGCGCTGGCTAAGAGGTCTAAGCACTCAACCAAGCACTCCAACTTAGGCCTAAGTCACATTTGCTCTACGGCGAGGATACGGCGGCCGTTTGCCCTCTGAATTGACAGAAACGTGCGGCGGCCGCAGAGTTTCTTCGGTGGCCTCAGGGTGTCCCTACGCCGTTTGGCTATCTTTTACAGGCAGTAGGGGTCGCCGTGGAATTATAACGCGGAGTTATAACTTTTTTTTTCATTTCTACGTTCACCGTAGCAATTCGACAAGCCAAAAAAAGAAACAACTGGTTAAAAAAAAAGAAAAAAAAAAGAACCCACTCATTACCGTCTGTCTGGCCGCATGTTCGCCTTAGGGCCCCCCGTGCGACATCAAATCAAAGACCGTACGGCAACCCCACGTTTACGGTCTCCACAATTTCTAAATATGCCGTGAGGCTCCCCGAAAAATAAAAACATATGTGTCTGCTACATTGTGTGACCGTGGAAATGCTGCGGCCGCCGTATAATTGCTAGTGGCCGTAAATTTTGGAGACCCCACGGCTGCCGTGGCAAATGTGACTTAGGCCTAAATGGTTGATAAGGAACACTGGGCTCGACAAGCAGTAACAAGCTGATTTGTAATGGAACACACCTACAAATACAAAAATATCATTAATTTCTCGACATTTTCAGATTTCCTCCAGATTTTGACACATACTTACTGCATGCGATCTGCTCCTCAAAGCCACAATCACTTTTCAATTCCTGTATACAGTCAAAGCTCGTTACTATGCCACCTCGCTTCTATGCCACTCTCGCTATTATACCACTTTTGTTCGGTCCCGACAAAATTCAATACAAAATAAATTTACTATGCCACCCCCTACTCTCGCTACCATGCCACTCTTCTGGTTGGGGCAAACATGAGCGGCAGCGAGAAGTTCCCTCTTCTGGTGATTGGCAATTCCAAGAAACCCCGTGCCTTCAAGAACAAAGAGATCCCGGTCAAGTACAAGGCGAACTCGAAGGCGTGGATGACGGCGGAGCTTTTCGAGATGTTGCGTGCGTGGGACGGACGACTCGGCCAGCAGGGACGCAGAGTGCTGGTCTGTCTCGATAACTTCTCTGGCCACCTCCCGAGCTCGAGCTGAACAACATCCAACTGGTCTTCTTCCCACCCAACACAACAGCCAATTCGCAACCAATGGATCAGGGAATCATAGAGAACCTCAAGCGCCACTACAAGAAGCTCCTGCTATGCCGCCAGCTTGAGGCCATAGACGAGGGAAAGGAGTTCAAGTTCACCTTGCTCGACGCTCGACACATCGCCCGGCGTGCTTGGGAGCAGGTCGGCAAGTCGACGATCAGGAACTGTTTCGCGAAGGCCAAGTTCATCGAAGAGGAGATCCAAACTGAGCTACAGGATGCGGAGCTGCCCGACATCTGGGAAGCTCTGCCTGCCGAGGAAAAGATGCACAAGAACGAGGAGATCGAGCTGTCTGGCTTTCTCGAAGCCGACGGGCGCCTCGCGACTGGCGGGTATTTCACGCTGGAGGAGATTGCGGAGGAGATTCTGTGCAGTGAGGAGCCGGTGGAAAGCAAAGATGACGAGGTAACTGTCGAGGAAGAAATCGTTCCGTTCGAGGAAGCCCAGCGCGCTTGTAGCACCGTCCGGAAGTTCATGCAGCAGAGAAGCGGAAAGCCCAGTGTGATGCAAGCGTGCGATCGGCTAGACAACGAGATGCACGAGATCCGCCGAAAGAAGATGTGCCAGCCGACGATTCTTGAAAGCTTTGTGTGTCGTGAATTTATCGCCATGCCATATGTGAGTGTGTGAACTCTGTTCGTGTGTGCATGTTCTCCGTTCGCTTAGCTTATACAACAGTCGTGCCTTTTACTTGCTGGAATAAATTTTGTCTAAAGATTAACTACAGATGGGTAACTTTAGAAAATAAGGCCGTTTTTGCAAAATCTCGTTACTATGCCACTCTCGCTACTATCCCACTTTAGCTCGGTCCCGACGGGTGGCATAGTAACGAGCTTTGACTGTATAATATATATTTTTTTGGAGGTCCACGTGGAAAATCACATTTTATAATGTTATAATTATCGTGAAGAAACCATATTATGCAAAAAAACATCTATACTATAAAATGGCTTACCTATGCACATCATTTATTTTCGAGATCAGATCGAAGATGGCCAACTGGCAGCCATTTTAGTTGTATAAAACCCAATGTGGAACTCAACCTCAACCATTTCTCAAACATGAATCCACTGATTTTGTTCTAACTTCCTACACTGATAAAGAATGATGACTTACATATGCATATCATTTTTTTTTGAGATGAGATCCAAGATGGCTGAGTGGTGGCCATTTTGTTACTGAAATGTGTCCACAACCATTGCTCACACATGCATGGTCCGATTTTGTTTAAACATGGTACAAGCACTGCATATTATGGCATACACTTTCCCCTCACTTTATTTTGCGGTTTGATCAAAGATGGCCGACTGGTAGACTGGCAGCTATTTTATTTGTACATAAATATGGGCTATCCCTTTAATTTCATGCAGCAAAACTGCTAAAACAACAGGGGCGATGACATTTTGTCTTTTTTTTACTTGTTATGGATAGATTATGTGGGGTGAAAGTGGTTCAATTGTTGATGGGGATGTTCATGAGATAGAATAAAAGGAACACGTTAGAACATTATATGAAGAGGAGGAGGAGGAGGAGGAGGAGGAAGAGATTGGGACTATACACTGTTCAGAGCGTTGGAGCTGCTTAAGACAGTCTCCTTGGCTATTGGGCACAATCCTGGATGGGTGCCACTCCAACACAGGATACCAACATGCTGGCACTCATTTTGCCGACCTCTGAAGGATGACAGGCCGAGTTAACCCCACCAGGTATTAATTCAACAGCTGAGCAGGATTTGAACTCAGGACCCTAGGACACAAAGCCTGCCACCATAACCATTAAGCCAACACCAGGCATTATATAAAGAGGATATTTCGGAAATTTAGAGATAATAAAGCAATAATTTTCAAAGAAAAAATAATATTGATTCAAAAGTGTTTTTGATGAAGAAGAAAATACTTTGAAATTTTATAAGTTCAATGAGGAATATTATTATGTCAAAATATTTAAACAATGGCATAGATATGGATGCATATTTTATGGTTGGTTTTAATCCTAAATAAATGAATGGAAAATATGAAGGAGGATTCTTAAAGTGCCTATTCTCTTAAAGGCTACATTACAAATGGTGATAGAAAAATCAAAATAAATATTTCCTCCGTTTAAGTGTGTAAATATTTATCATTAGTAAATAGAATGCTGAGTTAATTTCTCAAGTGCAAAAATAAAATAAGCATTAAAGTATCTCAAATGTGAAAAGTAAAAATAATGTAGATATACAAAAAGCGATACGTTACGTGTGTGGCACTAAAAATCGTCAATTCATCTCCAAACATAGAAGTGGGGGACATATACACATTATCGGGGAGTAAATTTAAAAACTAGGATTCTGGGGGAATTGCACCCCCTTGATATTCTTTCTCGGGTCCAGAAACAACAACTACTACTACTACTACTACTACTACTACTACTACTACTACTACTACTACTACTACTACTACTACTACTACTACTACTACGTCGACTCCGGCCTGAATGGCCAGCATTGGCACGATGATGGGCTCTCCACTCCTCCCTCTCCCTCATGAGTGTGTTCATTTCATCTACATTAACCATGCCACTGTCTTCTATGAGCGTGTTGACCATAGTCTTGTGAGGGTGCCCAGGGTTCAACCTCCCGGGCCTGGGCTCCCATGTGATGGCAGGTAACTCGGGGTAGCGTATACAATGCAGTCTTCTCGCCTGGATTTTTGTGGTGAGCATCAGTAGGTCGTAAGAGAACTCGATGATCATCATGTGCTGTTGCCAACTGACGTCAAGAGTCATCCAGAGCATTCGTGTATAGCAACCATCCAATGACTTTAGCGTGGTCTTGGTGAGTGTCCACATCTCATATCCGTACATGAGAATGGACTCTATGGCAGCTATGAAGATCCTCTTTTTGAGCCCTCAAGTCAGGTTCGACTTCCCAATATTCTTCATGTCATTCATAGCCCTCCATGCCACACCTTCGGTACCTTTTTGTCCTTCTCCGAACTCATCATTCTTGATGCGAGGTACTTGAAGTCTAAGACTTGCTTGATGGTGTCATTCTTTATGGTCGTGAGAGTACCTTCATCACAGTTGAACGCCATGTCGTCTGTGTTTTTAGCATTTAGGTGAAGTGCAACTTTATTGCACTCAGTTTCCATTATTGTCAGTTGCTGCTGTGCTTCCTCCAACTGGTCAGAGAGCAGGGCTATGTCATCAGCAAAATCCATATCTGTGAGTGTAACTGGTCTGACCCTTTTAGTTTGTCCTGGTTTTATGGTGAAACCAAGCTTCTCCTGATCTTTGCTAGCTTGATGGAGAGCATAATCAAGGATGATTATGAAGATGTAGGGTGCCAGAGTGTCTCCTTGCAGTACACCAGCTCGGAGCTCGAACACTGCTGTTTCTCTGTCCGTTGATACAACTTTCGCCATGGTCTTGGTATAGCTGGCCTCTATTGCTTTCAATAGATGGTCCGGCGCTCAGTAAGCTTTCAGGATCTTTCAGGATGAAAGTAAGCATGGCTGGGAAGTTGTTCTTCTTGACTTCCTCGATGATTCTTTGGAGAGCAAGTATTTGCATTACCGTTGTGCGATTCTACCGAAAAGCATTCTGATTGTCTCTCAGTTTAGAGTCTATGGCAGTGCGAATCCTATTCAAAATCATCAGATTGTATAGCTTTGCTAAGATGCAGGTCAAACTGATACCACAGTAGTTGTCTATCTTTGTGAGGGATCCAGACTTCGGAACTGGGTTAATGTTTGAGAGTGACCACTGCTTGGTTTGTCGCCTTTCATCAATGCCATATTACATATGGCCTGCAAGCTATTATCCAGGTCGCAGTTCTTCAGGACCTCTGCTGTTATCCCGTCTGGTCCAGCGCTCTTGCCCTGTTTGAGTGTGTGCTTGGCTTTCTTCAGTTCCTCCATGGTGAGTGGGCCATCATCGATGTCGGCTTGCATTACTAACGTGGTTATGTCCTCCTCCTCTTCTGTGATTGTTGGAGGGCTTCCCAGCAGGTTCTTGAAATTGGTACACCATGCCAGGACACGGTCCTCTGCTGTATTACCACTGAGTCGACCTGATGGTGACTTCTTCTATCTGCTGATCTTGTTGACTTGGCGTCATGCTTCTCCATGCTGCTTGCCTTCATTAGCAGCCTCCACCTCTCGAATACGCTGAGCTTTTTCCTCTTCCCTCTGTCAGTTGTAGGTGGCAAAGAGATTCTTCTTCGCTGTCTTAAACTTGTCTCTGAGCTCTTCTGTCTCGTTCCTTCTAAGCGCGGTGTGACAATCACTGACCACGCTTCTTGCTGTGACAACGTCAGAATGTTTCGAGATCCGGCTCTTCTTGATTCTCTTCTCAGTAGGCAAACTCTTCATTGCATCTGTGTGTGCATCTATGAACCATTGATAGTGGTCAGTGGCAGTCTCTTCCTCCTCAATCTCCAGTGGGCTGAAACGATTTCTCACCTCAACTGTGTACTGGGCTTGAAAAATGGCTTGTGATGAGAATGCCTTCCAGTCGACCTTCTCCTTGAGACCTGTGGCTTTTGGTTGCCGCAGGCTCAGTCTCACTTGCATTGACACCACTCTGTAGTCAGAACTGACCGAGTTGAAAATATTGTAGGCTTCTGTGTTAATCAGTAAGTTGCACCATTTTGTTCTCTCAAGGATGTAGTCGAGCTGATTCCTCTGGTGGGAGGCTTTGTCTTCATGTGTCTACAGTTTACCGGCTCACTTCTTGAATTGTGTGTTGGTGGCAATGAGACTGTGTTCATGGAGAAAGTAAACTAGGTATTGTCCATTTCTATTGGTCAGGTCGTGGTATGAGTATGGAAAATCTTCCGATCCAATCCGGGCATAAAAATTACCAAGTACAGCCAGGAAGTTATGTGCCGGTATTGAAGCAACAGCTTCGTGAAGTTTACTGTAGAATGTCTCCAACTCCTTCTCTTCACTGCAGTTGTGCGGGGGAGTAACAGACGATGATGGAGGATGCCAGGTTTCCATCAAATTCCACAGTCAGCAGTGTCACTGACTGAGACAACCCCCCTCAGTGCCTTCTTCGCTTTCTGGTTCAACATCAACCCTACGCCGCATTGTGCTGACTTTGTCGTCGGCTCTCTCCATGCGGATGAGGTGCTGCGGTGCATCCCCTCTAACTCTATGAACCTCATCTCTTCGTCTGGGTGTACATGATGGTGTTCTTGGATCCCCAAGATGGAGATCCCGTAGCTACTTGCCTGTGATGGCATCGCTGTACATCGAAGCAAGAGGCGGATGATGTTTGCGTTGAAGGTAGAGATGATCATTTTTAGCTAACAGCGCAAAAGAGGCGCAGTTCGCTCAGGTCCATTGTTGGACTCAACCCTCCCCATGGGGTTTGAGGTTACGTCTTCACCTGCCTATCTCGGCCAGGGTCTGGGCATTCCGCAGAGTTCCTAAGCACTCCCGGATCTGGAAGTATAGGATTTGCTGGGTTGTTTGCCATCTTGATGCCTTAAGGAGGCGCAAAACAAAAGACTGTGTGGCGAACCACTCCTCACACAGACAGTAGGTGGCCGTTTCCTCATAAGAAGTTCATCCGTCCATTGACAGGTTTTGTTTTTAGTCCTGCAGGATACCTACACACCCAACCTCACCTGTTTAAACAAAGTGCACCAGGGGGTGTGCAAGTTGAGTCGCCGTCAACCCAACCTGAGACAGGTAGTACTGGGCTACGTGGTACCAATAGCAAGGCAAGGCCCTGACCTGCCAATAACTTAGATAAAATATTTCTTAAATGAAGATGGAAATACAAAGGCTTGGGTCAAACCTAAAAACAGAGTTGATGAAATTTGTATGAAGCATTATATTGGTCATGGGAGTAGCACAATGTTGGATGAAAAACATGAAACTGATGGAGAAATGTTATTCAATTTATCCTTGATATGAAATTCAACACTAAGAGAAAATCTTGATGGGTTTATGGTGAAAAAGATGGTGAGTGCTCAATTCAGGATTTTGCTTGGGAATTCAAAATCTTTTAAGCTCTAATGATGTTAAGTCTGAAAAGTAAACAAAAAAACAATTAGCTGATGAGCTACAGAAAACAATAATCACAAAGTTAAAAAAGAAGGTATTTTCCAAAGCGATTGATCACATATCATCTACTGACTTAATTGAACTCAACAATGCAAACAATTTCAAATATGCTTTCACCATTATTGATTTAAGGTCATGGTATGTGTGCATTGTCCCTTTTAAAAAGATAAAGTCGTGTTGCTCTTGTATTAGTCTTAAAACAGATATTTAATAAAAGCAAAAGGAAACCAAAGAAGTTATGGACTGATTGAGGGAACACAGTTCAATAATAGAACATTTATGAGTTTTCTCAAGGATAATAATAATATATTATGCAGCACTTTTAACGAAGGAAAGGCTGTTGTCCTTGAGTGTTTTAATCCCACTTTTAAAGAGAGACTGCATCAAAAATTTCCTCAACTTGGATAACAGAATTGGGTGGGTATCTTTGATTCAAAATATTTTCCATGATTACAATAATACAGTTCATTAAATAACAAAGTCAAAACCATAAGAAACATTTACAAATCAGAATACACAAAGGAGATTAACTCAAGAAAGTCAAAAAATAAAGTTGGTGATATTGTTGGAATACACAATTGGAAAGCACACTTTGAGAAAGGTAATGTTAAATGATAAGCTGGTGAGATTTTTTTTTAAATATTGATGTTCTGGATACAGTTGCTTGGAATTATAAATTATATGATTTACACAGTGAAGAGATTTTGGGTATTTTTATCCCCAAGAATTGCAAAATATAATATTGGTAAAAGACGAATAAAAAAACGAAATATATGAAGAAATTATATATATTTTAAAATATGAAATAAACAATGCCCACACACCACAAACCACACCCATATACCACACCAACACACATCACACCCTTATTCTACATAATTTCCCCTCCCCATTTTGTGCACCCACACTTCACCCTCCACTCCCTCATTCAATCCCACCCTTCACCACATACACAGGGAGGGGAGGAAGGTGGGATGAGGGAGTGGGAGGTTGTTGGTTGGAACGCACTTTCCATTTTTTCTCCTCCTTTCTGCTTTTTTAAAATTTAGAATTAGATAATTGAAAACATAACATATATAATTAAAACCATGCAATATTATAGTCAATAAAATCTTGAACAAGGAATAACAAGGAAATCCAACATAGGTGGAGGCCATTCAGCCCATCATGCCTGCGTGAACACAACACTACCCATCCACACAGTAGTCTAGGACATTATGTAAGGTTGAATTTTTTTTTGCTAGATTTGATAAAAATTTAATATGATATAGAGAAGACACTGGAGAATCAAAAAAGGTATTTGCTACATTTTTTTTTCAAGTGCAAGGGGGGGGGGTCACCATAAATTTCAAAATGGCTACCATTTTTTCAATATTTTTCCTAATATTTCAAGTTTCTTGACATTAAAAACTTGTATTGGATTTCAAATGTACCTAACATCAGTCAGAAATGAAATATAAATGAAATATAAACAATATCAAACATCATTCTCGAATCATTACATTATAGCTGGGCACAAAAACTCCAAATGGCCACCATTTTGATAATTTGATGCTATTTTAAAAGTTTTGCGAAATAATGATTTAATACCAGTACTGAAATAGACCAGTAAACATCAATGTCAAATGTTGTTTATTAATAATTACCTATAACTGTGATAACACCAACTGTTTATTTAAAAATGACTGCCATTTATTTATTGCATAAGGGCCATTATTTATGTTACACACGCTGTTACATATTTTTACAGTTATTCAAATATGTACTGATATGAAGAATATTTATGCATGTATCCATTTGATACTTACCTATTTTGATCTGCATAACTCGCTCTCTTCATCACTTTCACCATCTGATGAATCAGATACATCTGGCATTAGAATGTTATTGCATGCACCAACTTCTGCCTTACAGTTACACAATGGAGTGCACTCAGGATTACGTCTCTTACATGTGTGTGTTACGTGAACATCCACTTGTTGAACACGTACATCTGATGAGCTCCACAACTGCTTCAGGGGCAACCGGCTTCTCTGATAAGATCGGTCTTAGTTTACCATCCTCTTTAGACCAGCCCAGTTGGCATGCATCAGGAATTACTGGGTGGATGATAACATCCTGGTTCCATATATTGGCCTTCAGATGTGCATGAAGAATGTGTTGGTACAATGCTCCAGCTGTTGGTGGCAATTAGTCTTCACCTTTATTTTTTGGAAGTGCTTTAAAACATTTCCATCTGAGGGTTGAAGCATCTTCAGTTGATACTTTCTTCGTACTCAGGAGATGGCACAAACATGCCTCACACCCATTCTTTACATTTAATGATGGTACACTACCTTCTCCCAGTTTGACTAGAGCATTTACAACTTGAGGTGGTGACTGCATGTATGTTATGATTGCTGTTCTCTTACCAACACCGTTGATATGACTAGTAATGTTGCATCCTGTGATGGCATGGAAGCCTTGGAGTCCTGCTGCCTGTTTGGGTCCCAGATGATTATATATTGGTTGTAGGGCAACTCTTCTTCTCGTGTCAGATGTGCCTCTTACAATGGCAGTATTTTGCCCACCTGTGGCAGTCTTCTCAGGATCAGCACAAACCAGTCAGTATCTTGTGTGAAGAAGTCAACCTCGTTTCCTGCTGAAGCAGCCACTTCAATACCATGAGTAATCATTAGCATGTCTGCCTCCTCTTGGGTACTCACAGTTGTTGTTGGGGGAACCTCTTTGAGGTTTGTGTTCACATCTTGTCATGTGGCTGTTACAATAGGATGTTTGCAATATTTTACAGCTTTGTCGGGAAGATAAATTGTAAGTTCATCTTTAGTTTTTTGCTTGACAAGAATACTGATTTTTTCGTAATTGGTGTAGAATCTTCACCAATAATTTCCACCATGTTTGTTGGACATGACTGCTATCGGATATCGTCCTTGAGCAGAAGGATCTTATCATAATTGTCAAACATGACACGACAACCAGTGTAAAGATATTTGCCGAGTAGGGAATCTATGTCGGCTAAAAATGCCTCACCGATAACATTTCAGGTGCTGGAAGTATGAACATTCATCGGTGTTTGGACTACTGCCATTCCATCAATGATGAGGTAGTGTTTCACAGTTGGTGAGACTGGTGATGGCTTTACTTGAAATCGCCTAATTCTGTTGATGTAACATCTGCATTGACCTGTGATGGTGAACTTTATTTGGTAGCTTCAGGCTCTACAAGACTTTCCAATGCATGGATCAGATGGCTTTTGTTGACACAAGGGTGCAGGGTACCATCAGGCTTCATAAGTACAGGATTGATGTTACTAAACTCGTACTCGGATATTGCTTGTTGTAAATCAAGGTCACATCCAGACTTAGCTATGACCAACAGCCTGCTGAAGAGATTGGTTGTTGACCTGAATTGAAAGTCCTTTGTATGGCCCTTCATTGATACCTTTTTCCTTAAAGTATCCCAATTAACATACTTGAACTTTGTCACCCTATCCCATTGGTTTCTTCCACCTGTTATTCGCTCTTGCACAAATGCAACTTTGGCCGACTTCCCTCTGCCAACAACATTCAAGATACTGGCCTCAGTATCCTCAGTTAATGCCTGTTTGGTAACAAGCTGATGGAGTTTAACCTTCAAACACGTAAATGTATTAATTGGTCTCAGTTTCTCCTTCACTGCACCCATTGCGCTTTCCTGTTTATTTCGTCTGGTTTCTGAAAGGTGATGGTGCGAATCAGTATTTGTCTTGGATGATGACAAAAACCCAAACATATGCTCTGCTTCCTTTGAGATCCAACTTAAGACATGGGCAGCATGGCAGCAACTGAGTAAATTCGCTGGTATATTTGTTATACCCTGCAGTCCACCGTCGCCTTTGATATCTTTGTTGTCCTGTTCTTGGGCATGATCTGCTCATATTGTCGTGAATGGAATGTTTCCCTAACCCGAACCCGAACCCAAACCCTAACCCGAACCACTCTTGGTCCAAACAAACGAGAATGGCACTCTTGGTCCAAGGCCTACTCATTCACACCTCGTACAGAGAAGCAACACCTACCCCAATGAGGCATGGCATACTTAATTTGGTTGAGAATATGCCTTTAATCTTTTGCTTTACTTTATCATTTACATTATACAATTCCAATCTACAATTTCAACTTACTATTTCTGTCAAATCTTTCATCCTATCATTGCAACTCAGAGCACATGGCAATTGTGATTGTCATGCTTGCTGGACACAGCCTATATCACATGTCTCATTATTTTAAAGTGTGGAAAGCCAGCAGTGTCCACATTTATTCATTGTTTCAATTGGATCTAAAAGGTTATTTCAATGGTTAACTATGAAACATTATATCTTTATTATTTTTTTATGCTTAATGAAAATAATCCATGTGTTACCCAAAGCTAAAAATAGTGTAAAAATCCAAATGGTGGCCATTTTGGAATTTGTTGGTGCTCAGCTACAATGTATAATGAGTTGGGAAACATGTTTAATATTATTTAGATTTTATTTATGACTGATGTCAGGTGCATTTAAAATCTAATACAAGTTTTTAATGTCAAGAAACTTGAAATATTAGTAAAAATATTGAAAAAATGCCAGCCATTTTGAAATTGCGGGTGACCTCCCTTGCACATGAAAAGAAAAATGTAGCAAATACCTTTTCTGATTCTCCAGTGTCTACTCTACATCATATCAAATTATTACTCAATCTAGCAAAAAAAAATGAACTTTCAAAATAGATACATAATGTCCGAGACTTCAACCTTTCCACGGAGACAATTCCATGCATTAACGACTTTCTGAGTAAAAGTCTCCTGCTTTACGACCGTCTTCACTCTCCTCTACTCTACTCTCAAACTATGGCCCCTGGTTCGATCACTGTCTACTCTGTTGAATAATTCGTTTGCACTTATTTTATCTCTACCTTTCTTTATTTTAAACATCTCTATCACATCTCCTCGTAACCATCTTTTTTCTGGTTAATAAAGCCCTGTCTCCTTCAGCCGCTACTCATAGCTGAGTCTTGCTAGGCCCGGAATCAATCTAGTAGCCCTGCGCTGAACACTCTCTTTGGCATCTATGTCCTTCCTGAATTGTGGTGACCAAAACTGCACACAATATTCTCGATGTGGCATCACCAAATTCCTGTACAATGTTAAAACCACCTCTTTTGATTTATCAATGATCCCCTTCTGAATGCATCTTAAATCCTATTTGCTTTACCTATAGCTGACTGGCACTGTGCTGCCTGATTACTGCCCGTATCTATTACTACTCCCAGATCTTTCTCCTGTGTGACACGCTACAAAATTACCTCTTGCATCCTGTAATCTCTATTTTCATTGTTCTTTTCCATCCCCAACACCTTACACTTCCTCAGGTTAAATTCCATCTGCCAGTCTTTTGCCCAATCTATACAAGCATCAATACTTTGCTGTACATGATCACCACCCCCTCTGCTATCCACCTCACATATATATATATATATATATATATATATATATATATATATATATATATATATATATATATATGCAATATCAGTGCTGTTGGGTGTCATGAGACCTTTAAATAAAATAGATGCCAATGTGCCAGAATGGCACTGAAAATTATTATGAAACACAATAAAGGTGTGTGTGTGTGTGTTTTTGCGTGTGTGTGTTTGTGTGTGTGTGTGTGTGTGTGTGTGTGTGTGTGTGTGTGTGTGTGTGTGTGTGTGTGTGTGTGTGTGTGTGTGTGTGTGTGTGTGTGCGTGTGTGTGTGTGTGTGTGTGTATGTGTATATGTGTCCCAACATTGAGTTGACTATTAGGGAAATGTTAGTTTTCGGAAAAAAATCTTGGCGGGGAGCGATCATGAATGAGCAACATTGAGTGACAGCGAGTGCCTGTTGAGTGGTTGGTCCTAGAACCAACATTTCCCTCCTACTAACAATGAATTAAAACACCTGAATGTTGATCAAGTTTGCTCTGTTCCATGGAAAGCAAAGATAAGCTTACATTTCAGGTATTTATTATTCGTCAGAGCAAAAGTGAGAGAAGGAATTCGGTCATAAGGGTATGGGAGAAAACTCTCCTACACTTAATCGAAAGACTAAATCAGATCTTTAACATCTATCCATAAAACAATGCCAGGACTCTGGTCTGAACATAAAATCTTCCCAAGCAATGCAAAAGTTATTGATGCATTGCTCTTCCTGTCAGAACAATTCCAGTCATTTGTATTCGGACACATAATCAAAATCAGATTGGTCAATTAAATGGTATGTATCATCCCACTGCTTCCTGTGTAAGATCGCTCTTTGATATTGCATGACACTGTCTGAACCAAATCTCTTCTCTCATCTGATTTTCAAATGTCACACAATTGTTAAATATTGAAATATTGAAAATGATTTTGTTGATACTTGTTTTCAGGTTCTCCTCTCAAGAAATGGCCATGTGCAATCAAGTCACTCAATCAAAAATATGTTGTGGCATTTTGTTTTACCCCACAAGTAGTGCTTTCTTTACTCTGGGCTCTTGTAAGTGATCCAAGGGTAAACTACAATACAACATCCCGTTTGGGAGCAATCATTATTGAATGCACTTTGACTTCACCCCTTTGGGCTTTTTGTTCTTTGACCTACTTGATTATTTTGGCAATACTGTGTCTTGGTCTTGCTTCAAAGGCTCACAACAAGGATTCATCTTCAAATGAGGGAAAGTTTATAACATACAACATGCTGTTTCTCTTAATGGTTGTGGTCGCTTTCATTCCCGCTTATATTAGCACACAAGGAAAACAGACAATTATAACAGAAATATTTGCAATTATTGCTGTGGCATTTGCATTTCTTGGTTGCAGTTTTGCCCCAAAATGTTACACAATTTTCAAAAATAAAATATCGTGAAACTTTCATTCCTGAAATGTACAATTTTATCTCCAATAAAGCATTTTCCCCACATCTTGTTCAAGGGATATGTTTATCTATAACAACAAAAATGTCAATGTTTGCCAAGCAGGCAGTCAGTCAGTCAGTGTGTTCCTCCATAATTCCAAAACCTTGAAACCTTGTGGCTTGAAACATTGAAACATAACATTGAAACTCCAAACCTTGAATGTTTGCATGCATACAAAGGAAATTCCAAGGGAATGCATGAAAGAAAACTGGGTGTTTGGGTAAATTGAAACACCCTTTTTGAAGATAATTTAGGAGGTGCTCATAACAAAAATAAATACTAAATAAGCCTTACAAAGAGGACGGCACGCCATCTTGGTAAGCCCTCTGTCAGATCACTGGGTTCTTAAGCCACCATTTTTTTTGACCTGCTCAACAATGCCTTGGCTTGGAACAGGCCACAATGATAAAGCGCTCAATTTTTTTTTCCACTTTCCTCACTCAGACCATTGAAGGCGTGATCTTTATACTGACGAATCGCTGTATGCTTCACTTTTGTTGGTGCAATAGTTTTCAAATTAAGATCTTGGGGCGTTTTCATGCATTATGTCATGTCGTTTTCCATTCTGGACTTTCACTGACTAATTAAAGTATATAATCAAAGTATGATTTCGGATTTAAGGTCAGTGTGGCCCATAGAGCCGCTAAGGCTCATGGGAATGCCGATGCATGCTCTTGACACCCTTGTTTGGGAGAAAACTAAATTCCGCACACGACATGAGAACAAGGACCAATTGGCAGACCCCTCCCATAAGATCCTAGTCCTGCCATCCTGGGTGGCAGGGCAAGTTTTGCCACTAAACACAGATGAGGAATTTGGAACGTTGGCTTGGAGCATGGCCCAGTGGGAATATCACACATTGGGGCCAGTGCTCAAATGGGTCAGGCAGGTAAAAGACCCAGTGGGGAGGAACTTACCCCCCTCTGAGCATGGACAAAGGGTTACTGGACTCAGTGGAAGACCGTAGAATTGACAGATAACATCTTGTATCGCAAGTGGGTGGAAATTCCCTTCGAAAGAACTTCCTGGCTAATTATAGTCCTAGACCAATTTAAAACCACCATTTTACAAGAATTGCATGGTATCCGCCCTGGCAGCCATTTTGGGCAGGACAAAAACAACATCTTGGGCCCGTCGGATGTTTTATTGGATGAATATGGGGCGCGATAAACAGGACTGGTGTCGAGCATGTGCCGAAATTGGAATTGAAAAAGGGGCCGGCACAGAGAATATGGGCCCCCCTTCAATTACACCAGGTGGGGGCTCCTCTTGAGTGGGTGGCTATTGACATCTTAGGACCACTGCCCTGCACCCACCAGGGTAATACTTATATCCTCGTGGATATAGATGGTTTCACCAAGTGGCCGGAGGCCTATGCGCTCCCAAATCAAGAAGCTGGGGTTGAAGTACAGGCTTTCGTGGGAGGTTTTTAATGCCGGGACAGGATTGCAGAAGAGATGCACACCGATCAAGGTCGAAACTGTGAAAGTCAATTGTTAAAAGAGGTGCGCAGTCTTTCGTCAATTCGGAAAACAAGGACAACGCCCTAAAGACAACAATCTGATGGGATAAAAGAAAGATTCAACAGCACCTTGATACAACAACTGGCACGATTTCCTACCACTCGCCAGGATGACTGGGACGAACATCTCCCGTATTTGTTGATGGCCGAACGAACTAGCCAGCATCGAGCCACCGCATGTCGCCCAGCGTTGCTCATGTATATGTGGGAGTTGTGGGCTCCCGCTAACTTGCAATGTGGTCCTTTGCCGGAAAGTCATGATAAACCGCTGGGGAGGGCTACACCTATCATTTGGAGGAGGGTATGGAACAGGTCCATGCCTTCGTGCACCGCCAGCTCAATCTTTCATGTGTAAAGATGAAGCACAAGTACGACCACCGGAGGCATTTGAGCAAATACACTCCAGGGATGACGATTTGGTTCTTCAATCCCCGGAGCCGAAAGGGCAAATGCCCAAAGCTCACCTAGCCTTGGCAGGGCCCAGGGGTCATTCTGGCACAGATCTGTGACTTGGTCATTAAGATGAAAATGGGACCACGGGCTCTCCCTCGGATCATCCTTGCTGACCAAATGAGACCCTCATGGATCGCTCTGGCTTTAGAGGCAGATGCCAAGTCATGCACCTCTGCAGATGTGGGGGGAGGGGGCCTCATATTGGTAAGGGATAGTGACAGTAACGCCCATTTGTGGAGCGCAGTGGTGTAACCACCTAACACAGGGGCCCAGGAGCAACAGCCTTTGGGGGATGATAGTTTGGCCTACATGGGAGTGCCAGTGATGGTTACCTCCATGGGGCTCCAGGAGCACGAGCCTAAGTGGTATGGCATTGTTAGGCCCACATGTGGGTACCGAAGCAGGAACCATGAGGTAGGGCAAGGATAAATTTAGGGATCCAGAGTGACAATAGGGACAGTTTGAGTAGAGACAATGAACATCTAGTGGAGATGCAGAGAAGTTTAGAGGGTAGAGTTAAATGGGAGTGTTAAATGGGAGTGTGTAGTACAAGCCAAGAAGAGGATGCATGATTTAGTTCAGAGAAATTAGTCAGGTGATGCAGTGTAGGTGAGTGGAAATGTGTTTGTGTGTGGTTGATGAATTATGAGTGTGAGGGCAAGGCAATGGCCCAGTTTGACTGCGAGTACTGGAATGCATGGTGTGAAGGATTGAATGAGGGGAGTGAATCCCACACAAGGAAACCCTGGGGTTAGTTTAAAGGGAAATAGTGGATTAGGTAAATTTACATATGGATGTCGTTCTCTGGTGGGTGCTGATTGTGGAAAGTTTTTGTTTTTATTTTGTTTGCGGGGTGCAGAGATAATGGACCAGTTGGGGTATGGCTTGTGAGCATAGTATTCTGATGAAGCAGGCACCGCAAGCGCTGGGGAAACGTCAGCCAGGTGAGGCCGTAGGTAGGTCCAGGGCCCAGTAATATGTTAGTGGGTGCAGGTACCCGAGGAGAGGGGCCTGGTGTGCCAGAGTAGTGCTTAGTGTAGTGTGCAATGGACCCGGGTGCCCAAGCAGCAGGACTCAGGGCTCCAAAATGCCATGTGGGAATCGAGGGGGTGAATTTCAGTGAGGGTATCCCCCATGTTAGGGTGAGGAGCAGGCAAGCTCGTAAGCGGCTCCAGCATCTAGGGTGTGCTAACGGTGAGTATTCAGGTGGGCAGACCTGACAGTGGAGTCGAGCTAGTTTTTCCACACTACCCAGCCACAAAATTGTGCGATGGCACAGAGAGAAAATTTAGTGGGCAAAGCCCCAAATTGTAAGAGCACCAATGTGTAGGCGATGCGAATTGGTGTTTTTAGAACCCCATAGTTTAACAAAGGCCTCTTGGCAGGATATAACCACTGGGACAGTTTAAAAGTGTAATCATATTTGCATAGTTAGGACTGATGAAGAACCCTTTGCACCATCCACTGTCGGGATGATCGTCAGCTGCTGGACTTGCCCTCCTGAACCTTGGGGTGGATTGGGTATGAATTTGGCAATGGGGATATAGGAGATGAGACATAGTGATAAATTGTAAACAGAGGGGGGACTAGGGTAGTGTATATGATGGATAAGACATTGGATGGGTGCGGACGAGTAGGGCCAACCTCGAGCTCTCTCTCCCGGCACCACCGCCACTGCCCCTAGTATGTGCACACCATGGACCAGCTGACCATGTTGGTCGGACCTGGTGTCTAAAGGCTTGACCTGCTTTACCTTTTTACTTTAGTACAGTTTGCTCTTTGCTTTGCTGTTTTGCTTTGTCTGACCATCCCAGGACTATCATTGCATCACTCACCCTGATGAATTACTTGCTCTGTGCCCATTGCATCACTTACTCCACTGCACCATTTGCTCCATGGCCTGTGTTCCACCCTACCTGTTCTGTGGAATGCCACTCACTGCAGCTTCATATCAGGTAACACCGTTACAATTATTATGGTGGTTTTCTTTTATTTTCTTTTGTTTGAACTGCATTTACTACAGCAGCACGCTACCACACGTATGGACTGCCCCTTTGATGGAGCCTCATACCAGTCTCATACCAGTCTCTTGCCACTCTGCTCATTTTCTGTGCCACAAATTGCCACGACCATGAACTGCACAAATGCAGCTCGGTGGAGGAAGTGGCTCAGTTCTTATTACTGCTTCTTTTGATCATTTTTCTTTGAGAAGACCACAACATTTATGGCCTGTATGCCCGTCACTGGCCTGCCTGGTTTGTTTTTGTTAGGTGTGCCAGTGAATGACATTAAGAGCATGATGTCAACAAATACACCCGTCCACAATTTCTCTTTTGAGTTTATTGAGGTCCTGGGTCAGAAATTGTATGTAGTTGTATGGAGTTGTGTATATTATTAAAGCCTACCGGTTATACATTGTATTTTCAAAAATTCCGGCAATTTTGGTGTTGCATAAGGTTGTTTGTGTGAGTCAGTTAGGTCGTTCTCAATGCATCAGGCAGGGCATATCGAGTTTAAATTGTCACACACAAAAAGAGTATAGTTAAAACGTAGTAGGTACGGGAAACTTCACCTTCATATCACATGGAAATGCTAACTTTTAATGGCAATGCTGAAACTTTTAACTAATGTCTCCAGCAGATGGACAACTCGGGATGAGTCTGGGAAAGGGAAAGGGTAGTGTCATGGATTTCAAAATCAGATCCGACTAATGTATTCCAATATTCAAGTTCTCAGGCAGTTATTTCATAAATGCATGTCCAGGATAGACTCATCCCCTTGTCTGGAGGGATTCTAACATTTTAATGCATTAGATAAGGGTATAGAACAGATTCCCTTTCTTATGGAATGGCCTTTTCCCCATTTACAACATGTTCATTCACGCCAGAGATAGTCATTATCCCAATGGAGGCTCATTCTATCCCCTTTCCATTGAGACACATTGTCTTGGAGGTGGACGATTTATCTACACTTTGGACTTACAGGGCATTTAAGGAAGCCCACCACGGGCTTTTCCTGAGCAGTTATTCTGATGGTCAAATACGGCTGTGGATCATTAACCTCACCCACATCTCTTTCATCGACATTCGACATCCACGTTTTTCCATCGATGTTTGACGATCC
The DNA here is from genome assembly GCF_056783735.1 of Eptatretus burgeri. NCBI lineage: Eukaryota > Metazoa > Chordata > Myxini > Myxiniformes > Myxinidae > Eptatretus > Eptatretus burgeri. The sequence continues at coordinate 156,665,682 of NC_140961.1, forward strand.
GTTCAGCAGCTCTATGGACATTGGCTGGCTCTAGTTTGTGTCGTGCTGACTGGAGAGGTGAATGTTATTGGCATTTTGTAAGAACTTCACGATTTCCCTCAGTAATTATGGCAAATGGCTGTTTTCTGCCATTTGTCCAGTATCCAAACATGGCATTGACAGCCAGGCCTGAGTTGAATTAGGCCGCATCTCACTCTGGTAAAGCCCCTGTCAAACCTTGAAGATTTAGCCAGCGTATGGCAACGTATCAAAATTGATCTAAAACGCTGGCGTACACTGAACTATTGATGTTTTTTTTCAGTTTTGGGCGTATATTAATGAGATGGACGTATGCATAACGTATTAGTAACGTACACAGAACGTTTCGATAACTTATAGATAACTTATACCAACGAATGCTTAGCGTGTTGTCGGCGTTCACAACTTATGCCCAACGACAGTCTAACTTATGGATAGCGCACGGCAGAGTATCACCTACGATCACGTGGCGTAGCCTATTAAAAGGCTGCCGCTCGACGATTCAAATTATAACCGCACTAGACATCGAAGTGTCAACATCACCGTCATGACGAAGAAAAAAAACAAAAAAAACATGGAGTCTGGAACACTGACGGTTTCCTCCTGTGAATCCCAATTTTATATACCAATTCCCCTAAACGCTGCCAATACGCCATTATACGGTAGCTGTAAGTTAGAAACACATTCAGTAAGTTCTGTGGTTGTCCGGAAGACGTCAAATACGTCTACATACGTCAATATGTGTTGGAGATACGTTACACATAGGTTCAAAGCACGTAACTCATAGGTTAGAAATAAGTTTTGGGCACGCTAAACATTACCTCGACATATTTCGACTTATGAGTAGCTTACAAATAACGTGTGTCGACGTGTGTCAATGATCACATAACATGCCTACATCTTATGGCCAGCATATGCGGAACATGTGAGTCATACACTGGCATAGTTTGAAATATTTTGAACATGCTTAAATTTGTCGACAACCTCGGTGTACTACGATGTATGCCAGAGCACTTCAGTGTGCTCTTAACGTGTACCAAACTTACCCATAACGTATTCGACGTGTGCCAGCGTATTCGCCAAAATTTTCATACGTTGGCATACGCTGGCTAAAACGTCAAGGTGTGACAGCCCCTTAAGGAAGGGTGGATAGCGAGGTTGATGGTTGGTCACGTGCAACGATGCGCCAATGGAAAGCTCGATTGGCTGAAGTCTGCTTGATGCTCGCCCAGAATGGTCGCATCTATAAAGGAAAGGAGGATCGTCGTTATTGAGTTGGTTACAACTCCTGAGGTGTTGGACAAATATAAAATGGACAGGACTGTCGTTATCGAGTTGATTATAACTCCGGAGTTGTTGGAGAAATATAAAAACGACAGGTGGACCGTCGTTCTGAGGTTAGTTGGTTACACCTCCCGAGTTTTGTTGGTAACAGTTGGACCGTTTCTGCTTGGTGCCTGCTCTTGGTGTGCCTGATTCTTGGCGTCCCTGGTTCCTGGGGTGACGACGCGATGTCAATTGGTGTTCGAGCTGGCTTGTGTTTGGTGGCGGTTGGACCATTCCTGTTGGCTCTGCTCGATGCCTGCTCTTAGCATTCCTGGTTCCTGGGGGTGACAAGGTGATGTCGATTGGTGTTTAAGCCATCTTGTGGTTGATGACAGTTGGACCGTTCCTGCTTGGTGCCTGCTCTTGGCATGCCCGATTCTTGGCATCCCTGGTTCCTGGGGGTGACAAGGTGATGTAGATTGGTATTCGAGCCAGCTTGTGGTTGGTAAAAGTTGGACCATTTCTGCTTGGTGCCTGCTCTTGGTGTGCCTGATTCTTGGCGTCCCTGGTTCCTGGGGGTGACCACACGATGTAAATTGGTGTTCGAGCTGGCTTGTGTTTGGTGGCGTTTGGAAAATTCCAGTTGGCTCTGCTCGGTGCCTGCTCTTGGCATGCCTGATTCTTGGCGTCCCTGGATCCTGGGTGATGACAAGGTGATGTTGATTGGTATTCGAGCCAGTTTCTGGTTGATAACAGTTGGACCGTTGCTGCTTGGTGCCTGCTCTTGGCGTACCTGATTCTTGTCGTCCCTGGTTCCTGGGGGTGATGACGTGACGTCAATTGGTGTTCAAGTCTGTTTGCGGGTGGGTGCACAGATGGCAGGGTGCTGGCAGCAGACTGAGGCACGTTCACACATTTTGGGACATTTTGTTAGATGCACGCCAACTTCTGCCTTGGTAAAGCCCCGCTACACCTTGACTATTTAGCCAGCGTAGGGCAATGTATCAAAATTGATCTAAAACGCTGGGGTACGCTGAACTATTGATGTTTTTCTAGCTTTAAGCATATATTAATGAGGTGGACATATGAATAACGTATTAGTAACGTACAGAGAACATTTCGATAACTTATAGATAACGAATACCAACGAATGCTTAGCGTGTTTTCAGCGTTCACAACTTATACCCAACGATCGTCGAACTTATGCATAGCACGGCAGAGTATCGCCGACGATCACGTGGCATAGCCTATTGAAAGGCTGCCGCTCGACGATTCAAATCATAACCGCACTAGACATCGAAGTGTCAACATCGCCGTCATGCCGAAGAAAAAAAAAAAAACATGGAGTCTGGAACACTGACGGGTTCCTCCTGTGAAGCTAATTTTTATATACCAATTTCCCTAAACGCTGCCAATACACCATTTCACAGTAGCTCTAAGTTAGAAACACGTTCAGTAAGTACTGTGGTCGTCCGAAGACGTCAAATACATCTACATACCTCAATATCTCTTGGAGCTACGTTACACATAGGTTCAAAGCACCTTACTCATAGGTTAGAAATAAGTTTCGGGTACACTAGACATTACCTCGACGTATTTCGACTTATGAGTAACTTACAAGTAACGTGTGTCGACGTGTGTCAACGATCGCATAATGTGCCTACAACTTATGGCCAGTGTACGCGGAATGTGTGAGTCATACGCTGACATACGTCGAAAAATTTTGAGCATGCACAAAATTTGTCGACGAGCTCGGCGTACGACGACGTATGCCAGCATGCTTCAGCGTGCTTCTGCATGCTCTTAACGTATCTAAAACTTACCCATAACTTATTCGACATGTGCCAGCATATTCGCCAAATTTTTCATACGTCGGCATACTCTGGCTAAAACGTCAAGGTGTGACAGCCCCTTAAGCTGAGACCAGATTTCTTTCCTCCCGGATGATCTGCTGGGTACCCTTGTCTTGTATTTAATTGTTAAGTAAGGCATAGTGATTAGTATCTGCTCTTTATCTTTCTCTATCAATGTCTGTTGAATTATTTATTTGTTTGAAATCATTTTGATTTATTTCAATTCATCCATTTACACCACAAGGAAATAAAAAGTTGTTCAGTTTCTTTATTTTTCTTAATAATAAATTCCTTGTTGGCATTTCAACCTGAAGCAACCTGCTTGTCCTGTCCTTCCATTGATCCAGCATTATCTGAACCTAGATAGACTGGGAGGTAGTTCCCAAACTAACCTGCCAGAGTCGGCATGCACTCGCAGTAAATGCTCAGCCACCCTACTTAAGATCTCATCAAGATAAATTTGGTGCATTGCCGAGGGCGCGCTCCTCGTTCAGGAAGCCACGTGACCTCTAGTTAAATGGCAAATTAAACGGTGGACACTGGAACTCTTGGTTAAGTGAGTGGCGTTCTTGGTGGTGAAGCAACCCACCATACCACAAAGTTAATTGTGAGTGGTGGCCCCAGGTCTGGTTCTTCCAAGGAGAAAGGAGGATTCACCCTCCTCATAATACACTCTGCACCTTTGGCCGGAGAAAACTGGAGTCAGGTCGTGGGATATTTATAACCCCCTGCGTAACAAACTGGTGTCCGGGAGTGGAATTTTTCGAACCCCTTGATCAATAAATTGGTGTTAGGTTGTAGGTCTGTGGTGCGCTTCATGCACCTCAAAATTCAGAGCTGTTTTGACTAAATTTTATGTGAATTTATCGGTGCGGACACTGGCGGACAAAAATGGACAAGTCACGGTGGGCCATGTAGACTATGCAAATATGGCTAAGGAATTTATCCAGTACCCACATGAAGTCGCAATGGAGGGTGAAGAGGAAGCAATGGTAGACATGGAAAAATGACTTCCACCCTCGGTCTCTGGAAAATACAGCACCGATAGCACAGAACGGTGGGTTATCACACCCAGTGCAGCCCGGGAATGACACTCTGTTGTTCCTGAGGCAATTAATGGCACAAATAACTATTATGGACCAAAACAACAGCAGGAGAATGGACGTGATGAGCAGAACAAGCTCAAATGAGCTAAGATCCTTGTCCTCTTAATGATGACGTCATAAAAACGAATATGACGGCATTGTGATGTATCAGGTTTGTGATAAATTATCTGTGCTAATGCCCGGCTTGATTCCTGCAAACAAAATTCAAACAGCTTGCCTCGTTTCGGAGATAATGGTATAGGTGATTTCCATTAGCGGCATTATTATGATGTCAACTTTTTTTCTAGGAAGAATTTCCAAAATCGGAGATGGTTACTGCCTGCGCGTCGGCTTTCTGCATATACATAGCAAGTTTAACGTTGATCCGATGAAAACTCTGGGTTGTGAAACCAAAAATGTCAAAAAATAGGAATGACGTCATAAAATTGATATGACGTCATAGTGATGCATCATATGTGCGGTAATTCATCTCTGATAATGCCCTGTTCGATTTCTGCAAACAGAATTCAAAAATCTTGCCTAGTTTCTGAGATAATTTTTTTAGGCGATTTCCATTAGCGGAGATATTTTGACGTCATAACATTTTTACTTGGAGGAATTTTCAAAATTGGAGATGGTTACTGTCTGCGCAGGGTATTTTAACATATATACTCCAAGTTTCGGGAAGTTTCGACGAAAACTGTAGGCTGTGAAACAAAAAAGTCCACAAGAAGAAGATGAAGAACAACAACGTGAGTAAGACTTGGAGATCCTCTACGAGTATCTAAAATGGATGAAAACAGCAGAAAAATGGACAAAAACAGCAGAATGGACAGGATGAGTGAAGAAAACAACAGGAGAATGAACATGTTTGGCAGAGAAATGGCGGCGGTGCGAGAGGAGGTAACTGCGTGTAGGATCGATGTCCGGGAAGAACAGAGGGAGAGTTAGGCCAGACTGATGGGAGAGATTGGGAACATAACGAAGGAGGTGCAACGACTGACGATAGGACAGAATTCATTGAAAGAAGAAACGGAGAAAAACACAAGGATGATAAAGGAGCGAAGAGCCGCCCAGAAGGAACCAAAAAGAGAGATGACTGCAATTAAAAAAATAATGTAAAATGGTACACGAGTAACTGATGAAGAGAGTAGAGGAGGTGACTCAGCCGATGGGGATAAAGGAACAGGAAATGAAAACACAAACAGAAACAACAAAGGTGATGTTAGAGGTGAAATACAAGGGGCGCATCAGGAATTAATGAAGGTAAAACAGGAGGTGGATGAGGTAAAGAATGAGATAACTGAAATCAAAGCAATACAGGTAGAAGCAGGTGGTGGAGTAAAGGAGGAGATTATTGAATGCATGAACATGTTGTATTTACAGGGTGATAAAGTGCTAAAATATCAAGCGAAGAGGATCCAGGTCCCTGGGACGAACCGGAAGGAGATGAGTACAGTGAAGGTGAATCATGGTGAGTCAGGTTATGTGCATGATGCAAATGGGTGTTTGGCAAGCTTGGGGGTGACAGACCCGGGGTTTCTTGGAGTGCCCAATGTGCGGAGTGCAAATGTAACGGAGTGTGTGCCAAGAGTATGAACCGGAATGTGCAAGAATGGAGTGTGATGGTGAGTGAGAAAATGTCGGTCAGGCATCAACTCAGACAGGAGAAGTAGGAAGTTGGACAGATGGAAGACATGTGCCATCCACGGTACACCGTTTGGACCCGGATTATTCACCCCAGCGTCGGTCCCGTGTGGACCGGCTTATTGAATTTGATCCCTAGGGAAGCCTTGTGGTGCAGTTCACACCGTATGACGGCAAGAGCGACCTGAGGGCGTACTTGGCGCAGTTCGATCACGTGTGTAGGGGTAACGGTTGGTTGCTGGACGAAGGTGGGATACACCTTGTAGCAACACTGCGCGGTGTGGCGGCCGAGGTTCTGACCACCCTGTGCCTGGGACCATTACTCTGTCCGGCCTCCATTCATCTGTAAACAACTGATTCGGCATAAAACAGCAGAGCGAGCTTGATAAAACTCATCTTGCAAACCAAAAAAGGAAACCCAGGAGTCCATTGGGGAATTAGCTCACGACATTCGCCTCACAGTAGGGATTGTGTATGTGGACATGGCAGCATCTGCACAGGAAAGACTGGCGCTGGACCATTTCGTCGAGGCCCTGTCGGACTCTCACTGTGGGGCTCAGCTGGACATGTGGCGCCCACCCACCATGAATCAGGCAGTTGATGCTGCAGCACGTGATGAAGCGGCAAGGCCCCTGACTCGGGTGGGTGAGTGCCGCCTGGTAGCGGTGAGACAGGTGGGTCCTATGCACAATGGTTGGTCCAGAAGGAGAGCCGCTCCCGAGAGGAGGGCGGACCTGGAGGAATTTGTTTGGGGCATGGTAAACCACCCGTTGGCGAGGTCTGGACCATGGCAGGCGGCTCTGATGTTGGCACCCGGTCAGCTAACGATAAATGCTCAAACTCACAATTACAGGGTGGCAATTTGGACTATCAGAGGCATAAACCTTTCCAGGTAAGGTGTTGTAATTGTGTTCTGACAGGTCACCTGTCGTGGGACTGCAGATCTCCATGCAGGGAAAGACCGCTATCTAGGACCACCAGCGCTGCCCCATGAGGACTGGATTAGCCAGCCCTCAACACACCACCCCCACCACCCCCACCACCAGGCTCTGAGAAACTTGTATGTGCCAGCCATGGTATATGGTAGATGGAAAAGTGCCCTCATCGATGCGACAGTTCGTTTATTGTGGCCGAATTGGCATTGGCAGTTTGACAATTAATTGTAAAATTGCCGGCGTAGGGGTAGACGCCGTTGTGGACATAGGAGCAAGCACCACAATCATCAGTCCTGTGATCCTTGAATCTAGCAGAGACGGCTGGGATGACATCCACCGTCTGGAAAATCATAGCCTGCAGCTGTCTTTGGGGACAAGGGCTCCCATCATAGGGCATGGATTTGTGACCCTTAAGTTGGGTTCGTCAGGGAAGAGAGTAGAGGTTTGGGTGGCAAAGGGGTGCGACCCATGTCAATAGGGTTGGATTTGTTAACTGCAAGCGAATGTAAAATCGATCTGGCCGGGGTATCATGCAGGTGGGTTTTGAAGAGCTGTCACTAGGGGGTGTGAGCACGGATGAGACGGTGGAGCTGGTGGCTCCTGATCCAGTGTCCATTCCCCCGGGTGCCAAGGCGAGATGAATGGCATGATCGTGGGCTCACCCAACCAGGCAGGAACCCTGTGGTCTGGTCGAGCAGCTGGTGGGGCAACCAATCCCGGGCTTCGTCGTGGGTCATACCCTTGTAAATGCTGACGGGCCTGTAGTGGCCGTCAGGGTAATTCATGTTAGCACAGAAACACGCACTGTAGGACGGGGCATGAAGGTGCCAGTGAGTTTTTCTGCATTGGTAAAAAGCACAGTTATTTAATTTGTCCAAGCGACTTTATTTTCCTTCAGAAATTGCAGAAATATAATTGCTCCACTCTTATTCATCGCAAGATATGATCGTCTTCCTTTCCCAACATTTATTTTATTGCCTTGCAACCTGACATTGATATTCTCACCTGCACATTGGTCTACAATATTGTTCAACAGATAATCGAGAATCGATACAATGTTATTCCCTTCATACTTTGTAGCCCATTGTGTGATAGATTTGGTTTCAGATTGTTGGGATTCCATCAAAGCAAGACATTTCCTTATCATCAATAAAAATGAAAATGTAAGTGTGTGAATCCCAAGAGCACGTATTAAAATAAATCGATTTTTGAGAGAGGTATTTTAAGAATGATTCTCTTAAACTGGATTAACCAAAGTGATTATTCAGAATATTGTTCGTTATCTAATTCCAACTAATTGATGGTTTTTCCACTTTCCGTTAATATGTGCATTTTAATATTTATTTTTTCCTATTCCCCAAAGTCTGTTGCACAAATAAACTCAGTATATATGATTGATAGTTATGGAAGAGGAAAGCTGTTCAGCTACAGAACATCGATGGTGAAACACATGGATGTATTGAAGCGATGGTGCAGTGTTGCTTGGAAACGAGTTTGTTTTAAATATCGACATATACTTGTATTCTCATTTATCATTTTGTTATACATCCAAGCAGCAGGAGCTGAGAATGGGAAATGCAAGGCCATGGTAATACCAGATTTGCAGAGTGTTTTGAAGCAAGGAGACATCATGCTTGCTGGGTTTTTCCGTGTTCATTCATCCAAACCAAGTTCTGTCTCCACGTTCAGGGAATCGCCCCAACAGCCGGATTGCTTCAAGTAAAGATTATTATGTTCCTTCCTTTCAATGTACAATCAAATGTTATTGTAAAGGAGAACTTTCAGTTATTTTCGATTTGAAAATTATTTTTATCCATATTCTGTGCACTGAAATATTCTTCTCATGAACGAGTGGTGTTGTTAATACTGACTGAGGTCTATTTAAGTTCCGAATAAAACGACTCATGTTTTGGAATATCCATACTTATAATTGATGGCATTATCAAGTACAGATGATCAATAGGGAAGGATCAAGTAGAACATTTTGACCACGAAGTGGTCTTCATCCTGGATCATGCAGGCATCAAGAGCATTGCCCGACGATCACCAAAACTTCTCCGTGGTGCCTTCTGTTCCACTTGGAAATATATTGCAAAATGTATTCTGTAGATGTTTTTCAATATTCATGCCACACACATTGTAAGAAAGGTTTTGTTGACTTTTTTTTTTACTTTTAAATTTGAATACATTTTAGTTTTATAATATGTAAAATTTTCAAATGTGATAACCTCTCACATTTTGATAATTTTCTTGCCATTGAAATATATAAGATACAAGGTGAGTTACACAAATATATCTGATTTGAAAAATGTATTTTAGATAATCTTATGAGCTGGAAATGGTAAAGTGAATGTGGTTAAGGAAGCAATCAAATTGTTTCGAACAAATATATTTTGACATTTCTAAGATATAAACATATATATATATATATATATATATATATATATATATATATATATATATATATATATATATATATATATATATATATATATATATATATACAAATATTTTATCTCAACATTTATATCCATATTTTTTATTTGTATATATGTATATCCGGCTGAAAAACCTATGCCAAATCATTATGCGGACAACAAAACGAATTTCCATACCGATCGGTCGAGGCCTGGGTTACCAACGACCGCCACCGGTACCGGTGGTCAGCAGGGTACCAGTGGAAATTGTGCTACTGCTGGGCGATGGAGGAGAAGGAGACGGGGAAGGCAAGTCTGGAGGCAGTGGGAGAGGGGGAAGGGTAGAAGTGTGTAGGTGAGAGTTGTAACTCTGAATGTTGGGACGATGACTGGCAAAGGGCGAGAGTTGGCTGATATGATGGAGAGAAGAAAGGTGGACATACTGTGTGTACAAGAGACCAAGTGGATGGGGAGTAATGCTAGGAGCATTGGAGGTGGTTTCAAACTGTTCTACCATGGTGTGAATGGGAGGAGAAATGGTGTCGGGTAATCCTGAAGGAGGATTATGTCAAGAGGGTATTGGAGGTGAGGAGAGTGTCAGACCGAGTGATGAGTGTGAAGTTGCAAATTGAAGGGGTGATGATTAATGTCATCAGTGCATATGCCCCACATATGGGGTGTGAGATGGAGTATAAGGAAGATTTCTGGAGTGAGTTGGATGAAGTGGTGGAGATTGTATCCAAGGATGAAAGAGTGGTGATTGGAGCAGATTTCAAAGGGCATGTTGGGGAAGGGAATAAAGAGGATGAGGAGGTGATGTGTAGGTACGGTCTCAACAAGAGAAATGTGGAAGGGCAAATGGTGGTAAACTTTGCAAAAAGAATGGAAATGGCAGTGGTAAACACGTATTTCAAGAAGAAGGAGGAACACAGGGTGAGATACAAGAGTGGAGGAAAGTGCACACAGGTGGATTACAACTTAAGCTGGAGATGCAATCTGAAAGAGATTAGTGACTGTAAGGTGGTGGCAGGGGAGAGTGCAGCTCGACAGCATCGATTGGTGGTCTGCAGGATGACTTTAGAGGTGAGTTTGAGGAAGAGAGTGAGGGCTGAACCAAGGACCAGATGGTGGAAGCTGAAGGAGGAAGACTGTTGCGTGAAATTTAGGGAGGAGGTGAGACAGGCGTTGGATTGTGGTAAAGATGGGTGGGATCATTGGGCAACTACAGCAGAAGTGGTGAGGGAGATAGCTAGGAAGGTACTTGGTGTGATGTCTGTACAAAGGAGGGAAGATAAGGAGACTTGGTGGTGGAACGAGGAAGTGCAGGAAAGTAGAAGGAAGAAGGGGTTGGCGAAAAGGAAGTGGGATCGTCAGACAGATGAAGAAAGTAGGCAGGAGTACAAGGATTGGCGGCGAAAGGCAAAAATAGAGGTGGCAAATGCCAAGGAAAAGGCATATGACGAGCTGTATGAGAAGTTGGATACAAAAGAAGGGGAAAAGGATTTATACTGATTGGCAAGACAGAGCGACCTAGCTGGGAAGGATATGCTGCAGGTTCGGGTAATAAAGGACACAAATGGGAATGTGCTGACGAGCGAGGAGAGTATGTTGAGAAGGTGGATAGACGGAGTACTTTGAGGAGCTGATGAATGAAGAAAATGAGAGAGAGAGAGAGAGAGAGAGAGAGAGAGAGAGAGAGAGAGAGAGAGAGAGAGAGAGAGAGAGAGAGAGAGAGAGAGAGAGAGAGAGAGAGAGAGAGAGAGAGAGAGAAGGTTGGAAGAGGTGTAGATAGTGAATCTGGAAGTGCAGTGTATCAGTAAGGATGAAGTGAGGACTGCTATGAAGAAGATGAAAAGTGGAAAGGTGGTTGGCCCAGATGGTATACCAGTGAAGGCATTGAAGTGCTAAGGAGAGATAGCAGTGGGGTTGTTTACCAGATTGTTTAATAAAGTCTTGGAAAGTGAGAGGATGCCGGACGAATGGAGATTAAGTGTACTGGTTCCGATTTTCAAGAATAAGGGTGATGTGCAGAACTTTGGAAATTACAGAGGGATAAAGTTGTTAAGCCACACCATTAAGGTGTGGGAAAGAGTAGTGGAAGCAAGGTTGAGAGGAGAGGTGATGATCTGTGAGCAGCAATATGGGTTTATGCCAGGAATGAGCACCACTGATGCAAGGTTTGCTTTCACAATGTTGATGGAGACGTATAGGGAAGGCCAGAAGGGGTTACATTGTGCGTTTGTGGATTTAGAGAAAGCTTATGATAGGGTGCCAAGAGAGGAGTTGTGGCATTGTATGAGGAAGTCGGGAGTTGTGGAGAAGTATGTGAGTATCGTGCAGGATATGTATGAGGAAAGTGTGACGGCGGTGAGGTGTGCGGTAGGAATGACGGACCGGTTTAAGGTAAAAGTGGGATTGCACCAAGGATCGACTCTGAGCCCCTTCCTGTTTGCAATGGTGATGGAATGGTTGACGGACGAGATCAGAGTGGAGTCTCCATGGACTATGATGTTCGCGGATGACATCATGATCTGTAGAGAGAGCAACGAGCAGGCTGAGGCGAGCCTCGAGAGGTGGAGGTATGCACTGGAGGGAAGGGAAACGATAGTCAGTCGGAGTAAGACGTAGTACATGTGCGTACATGAGAGGGAGGGTGGTGGTATGGTGCGGTTGCAAGGAGTTGAGGTGGGGAAGGTGGATTGGTTTAAATACTTGGGATCAACTGTCCAAAGTAACGGAGAGTGTGGGGGAGAAGTGAAAAAGAGAGTGCAGGCAGGGTGGAGTGGTTGGAGAAGAGTTGCAGGAGTGATTTGTGACAGAAGGGTAGCTGCAAGAGTGAAGGGAAAAGAACATAAGACGGTAGTGAGACCAGCTATGTTGTATGGTTTGGACGGGGTGGCACTAACAAAATGACAGGAAGCGGAGCTGGAGGTGGCAGAGTTAAAGATTCTGCGATTCTCGTTCGGAGTGATGAGGATGGATTGGATAAGAAATAAGTATATTCGAGGGACAGCGCAGGCAGGATGGTTTGGAGACAAAGTGAGAAAGGCGAGATTGAGATGGTTTGGATATCTGCACAGGAGGGAAGCAGAGTATATTGGGAGAAGGATGTTGAAGATGGAGTGGCCAGGCAGGAGGAGAAGAGGAAGGCCAAAGAAGAGGTTCATGGATGCGGTGAGTGCGGACATGCGGGTGGTTGGAGTGTCAATGGAAGATGTGGAGGATAGAGCGAAATGGAGACGGTTGATCCGCTGTGGCGACCCCTTACGGGAGCTAGCCGAAAGAAGAAGATATATAAATATATATTTACATATCTATATCTGTATATATATATATATATATATATATATATATATATATATATATATATATATATATATATATATATATATATATATATATATATATACACAGACACACACACACACAAGCACACACACACACACACACACACCCACACACACACACACACACACACACACACACACACACACACACACACACACACACACACACACACACACATATATTCCAGTTAACCAATGATATAGTGCGAACAACAGAAGATCAACACTTCATTGTCGAGAAGAAAGTAGAGCTGATATCAGTGAATGGAGTGAATCGTGCATTCAGAAGACAATTCCTGTTAGATAATGCACCAAAGTCGAAAATTATGCATCAGATCGTTTCAATGTGGAGAGGGATGTTCTCTGTGAGAGACAATAATGCAGGACACTGGATATTCAAGGAATATTCAAACTCCAGAGAGCAGAAACATAATTAGCGATGTGAATGTGCATAGCGCTCGAAAAACAACACCACACATTTCACATAAAATAGAAGTATTTCCAAGCAGTGCCATTGGAATGTTAAAGTATAGTCTGAAGGCTTTCCCTTCTAAAACCCAATTGATGCAGCAGTTAACCTCAGATGACGAGTGTCAATGTTATGATTTTGCTTCCAAGATCTCCAGATCTCTCACCTTTAGATATTTTTATTTGGATGTTTGTTGAGGAAAACGTAAGCAAAAATAACCCAATGAACATTCCTGAACTCAAAGATGTTGTAACGAGAGTCTCGCTTGACACTCTTCAGTCTGGAGTCAGAAACGATTCCATACATATCCGTAAGTATACAGAGTTTGGAGGTGGATAGTTCGATCGTTTGTTCCAGTCAATTTTGTGAAAACTTTTAGGTTCCTTCTTTATAATAATTAAATGACATGGTCTTGCATTAAAAATCGCAAATTTATTGAAAAATTAAAATGGGATACATTGTTGTGACTAACCCTGTGTAACGGCTTGCAAGGATGATCATAAAGTTGTGGCTTGTCACAAAAACCCTGCAAGTTACATTCATAAAATAATAATAGTAATCTCCTCATTTTGCACAGTCATTTTTCAAATGAACAAAAAAATTATTCAATGTATTTTTTGAGAGGCCTCGTCAGCTATCTGGCCAAAATAGATGTATGCATACTCTCTTCTGAGCTATGTCGCCTGGATTTGAATGTTTACACAGTTTCAAACTGTAATCCTCGTGTTTTACATGCAGTGTGATTCCTGCATGTGACCATCCCTTTGATGGTCGTTAAATGTGTGACCATCCCTTTGATGGACGTGTGACCATCCCTTTGATGGACGTTAAACTAAGTGTTTCATCTGCTGGCATATCCCGTGGAAAATATCGCGAGGAAGTGGAAAATTGCTGGCACCATGAGTGAATTAGAAATTCCTGCTCCAAACAATTCAGTTGAATGTTAGACTGCCGAGACAGATTGTGAAAGACTTTGGACGAAAACTTTCACCGGCAATCCTCACAAGAAAGTAGGAAGAACAATAAAGAGAGTAATTATTGAAAAGGCATTTTTGAAGAGAACAGTGAAAATAGTATTTTCTATTATTTTGTGAAGCCGAGGTTTTCGTATATACCAATAAAAGGCAATGTATGTGCTTGTTTGTGTGTGTCTTCCACATCTCCAAAACCTTTAAACTTAGGAGCCTGAAACTGAATGCACACTAAGAAAACTCCAAGGAAGTACAAAAGTGAAAACTAGGTGTTTGGGTTAATTAAAATACCCCTCATGATAAAAATTAACGGCCTTATTTAATTATATCTTTCCTCAGGCGATACTCGGCCACCTCGCTCTCTGGGGTCTTAAGGTGTTTCCTTGGTAACCTCACTGTGGTCTAAAGTCGCCATGTTTTTTGGAAGGATTTTGAATGACAGGATTGGGGCAAAGCCTTCGGAACCCCAAATATTTGATGAGAGGAGGAAAACCACAGGATAACCTTCCCGGGTCAGAGTGTGGCAGTGTGCGTCACGCTGGTGCTGAGGTGTCATCCACCAGATGGCGGTATCTATGGGTTAACCTGAGGCGGGCCCTTAGGATTGGTGCCTGGAAAGTCCTATTCCTAAGAGAGGATGATCACCTGTCTCTCTTATCATCTGAGCTCAAGAGTTTGGAGATCTTTATTGCAGCACTCTCTGAGGTTCAGCGACCGGATAGTGGTGAGAGGAGAGATGCTCTTCTTGTCATGGGGGATTTCATTGCATCAACTCGAACTGATAGCAATGATTATGAGACATTTTTGGTCCCCATGGGTCTGGAAGTGTGAACCAGAATAGAACTAAGTTCCTTGACTTTGCAAGAAGTCAGGAATTTGGGTGACTGGCTCATAGTTTCAGTGCCCACAGGCTCATCCATGGAATTGTTATTCCAATGATGGTAGTGTGCCAAAGGTGATTGACCATGTTCTCATTGATGGTCGCTGGAGGATGATCTCAAACTGCAGGGTCCACCGGAGTGCTCAGTTCCTCAATACTGACTACTGTCTTATCGCAGAAAATCTGAAGGCTGGATCCAGAATATTCTGGTTGTTGGTTAGCTGAAGGATTGGAGGGTAGCTGAGGAGTTTGTGAACAGGCTGAGTGGACATTGAGGGGGTCTCGCTGCTTTGGGAGATCCTGAAGATTTGTGGAGTGCCTTCAACACCACTGTCCTTGATTTTGCCAGTTGATTTCTTGGAAGTTACCATTGGGTGAAGAAGAATTTTATCTCTCAAGGAATACTGGATACCATTGATCAGAGTCGCAGGGCCAGGCGTATTGGCAGAGGTGTGCTCTTCAGGGAACTGAGGCATAAAACTGTACATGCACTAAGGGTGGACAAGGAGGCCTATGTGCGAATAATCTTTGAGGAGGTAGAGCATCACCTGTGGTCAAGTGATTCTTGTCCTGCTAACAGTGGAATTCGTGCATTGCGTTCTTCCAAGCTCATCCCGAGGTGCACTCCAGTTAGAGCAGAGGGTGGTGGGCTCTTGACAGAGGAGTCAAAAATGAATGCCTGCTGGGCCTGTTAGTTTGAGCAGTTGCACCAGGTTGATCCACCTGCTGGATGGACTGGATTCTGGGGAGGATGTCAGAGAGATCAAGCTGCGTTGCATCGTTTGGGAATGTCAAGATCTCTGACCTTGATTTCGCAGAGGACGCAGTCATCCTTGCGGAGACTCTAGAAATCCTTTTGCATACCCTCGAGCTGCTGAATGAAGAGTTGGAGCTGCTGGGATTATGGATTTCCTGGGTCAAAACTATGATCCAGGATTTCAATGACATATTGGATGATGCGATCCTGTCTATACCTGTTTGTAGCAAGGATGTTGAGGTCACGGAGAGATTCACTTACATTGGCAGTGATATTCATGTCTCTGCTGGCTGTGAGCCATTCTCAACAGACGTCTTGGTCAGCCTGGAGAGTCATGGATTCATGGGATCATGGGGTGTCGCACTCCCGGTACCTGTGTGGGAAACTAAAGTCCACGAACAAAAGTCCAAGTCTTCAGGTCATTGGTGCTTCCAGCCTTGCTCTATGGATGTGAGGCTTGGACTCTGACCAGGGATCTGAGATAGAGACTTAATTACTTTGTTACTTGGTCTCTTCGGAGAATCCTTGGCTAACGCTGGTCGGACTTTGTGTCCAACGAACGGTTGCTGAGAGTGACAAATGAGATTTGTTACCTGCATTTTCCTGAGCATCAGCTGTAGCTGCATGGGCAAGAAGAGGCCAATGGCCCGACTAAATGCCTCATGGTTGAAGCAGGTTGATCAGCATCTCAGGGAGATGTGTCTTACTCGGGGATGGCCAGACGGAGGCCCTTGAAGTACCGGCGGAATGTGGATGCAGCAACACGCTGCTCTGGCACATGCTCCCATATCTGACCTGACCTAACCTTTACCATGCACACAGCAGTGAATGAAATATCATGAATTCGTTAAAATAATCACTTTATCCACAAAGGAGTTGCTGCTTCATGTAGAACAACCCTGGAGATGTCAAAAAGTTCAATCATCTGTGTAATAAACATTGCAGATAATTTGCCATCTGGCCTGCTCCTCTGTGCATGTGTCATGTAATACATCGGTTCAGGGTCCACGCAAAAGTTATTACTTTTTTTAACTTACGATTTTCACCAGATTTGCTTTGATTCCCTGTAGAACACCTTGTGAAACCTCAGAAAATATTGATGACACAGATCTGGCAGACGCTATGGATAGGCAGTCCCAATGAGGGACATGACATGAAGTCCAGCAGTGAATGCATTAAATCATGTCGATCAATGAAGCTGGTTAATTTTGGCACATTCCAAATTTTTGGTTCATTCGACATAGTTCTTCAAGCAGTAGAAAAAGGTAAGTTTAATGCTTTTGTAATTTCACATTTTCTTGTGAATCTATGGAGAAGGAGGGAACATTGCCTTTCTTGCTTAAAATAAATAGGTATATCAGCATAGTGATGAGACTCGTTATTTCTGTAAAAATGCCAGATTTCACAACAGTTTTTGACACTTTTTTCATCCGGACGATATCCGATCCTCAAAACCGAAACAATATTTTGATGATATACTTTAATTCGTCTGTGAGAGTCGATCATAGAAAATCATATCACATAATGCATGAAATCACTCCAAGCTCCTAATTTGAAAACTATAGCACAAACAAAAGCGATTTATACAGCGATTTGTAGCTACGATGAACAGGAATTCCATAATATGAGTGAGGAAAGTGAAAAAACAACTTTATCATAAAGAAATCGTTGTGGCCTGTTCCAAGTCAAGGTATGGTTGAGCAGGCCAAAAAACATGGCGGCTTCAGACCCCATCCAGGTTACCCAGGAAACGCCTTAAGTTCCCAGATAAGGAGGTGGCCAGGGATCACATGATGGAGGATGTAATTAAATGGGTTCGTTAATTATCTTCAAAAGGGGTGTTTTAATGAAGCAAAACACCCAATTGTTACTCTTGCACTTCCTTCTAGTTTTCTTTGTATGCCTGCAAAATTTCAGGCTGATATGTTTTATTGTTTTCGAGTTATGGAGGAGAAACTCTGGCACACACACACATGCATGCATGCACGCACACACGCACGCACGCACGTACACAAAAACACACACACACACACACACACTTTAAGACCTGGCAGGTCTGTTTCATCTCCTGAAACCCAACTGCATGTGGAGATAACAGGCAACAATGGCAACTTGGATATACGCGCGCGCACACACACACACACACACACACACACACACACACACACACACACACACACACACACACACACACACACACACACACACACACACACACACACACACACACACACTGATATTTATTTGCATAGATTGATTTTCACTAAATTTCCACTTGAATTACTCTTTCAAAGAACTCTGTTCAAAGGTATATCTTTGTGTGTCCCATTTTTATTTACTTTATGCGTGTGTACATTTGGGCGTGTGTGTATGTATGTAAATTGTATCACCATAACGGAGCTTGGCACGCTCGCAAGTATCGTGTTCTGCATGTTGTCTTTCGTGTGTGTGTGTGTGTGTGTGTTTGTGTGTTTGTGTGTTTGTGTGTGTGTGTGTGTGTGTGTGTGTGTGTGTGTGTGTGTGTGTGTGTGTGTGTGTGTGTGTGTGTGTGTGTGTGTGTGTGTGTGTGTGTATATCCAAGTTGCCATTGTTGCCTGTTATCTCCACATGCAGTTGGGTTTCTGGAGATGAAACAGACCTGCCAGGTCTCAAAGTGTGTGTGTGTGTGTGTGTGTGTGTGTGTGTGTGTGTGTGTGTGTGTGTGTGTGTGTGTGTGTGTGTGTGTGTGTGTGTGTGTGTGTATGTGTATGTGTGTGTGTGTGTATGTGTGTGTGTGTATGTACGTATGTTTCTATGGGGTTTCAGAATGTGGAATGGAGTCCTCCCAGAGTGGGCTCAAAGTATCCACCTTCTTTTCCGTAATGGGTCACGATTCATGGAACGAGCTGTGAAGTTTTCTGTTCTTAAAGTTTTGTGGCGAGGGCTCTCTTCAGGATCATTGCTGAGACCATGACAGCTCCCAACTGTATTTTATTTGAAGTACTATTCCCACGGTTGGTTTTTAATATCTCTGTGAGGTTCTTCGTCATCATGCTCATGAAGTTCTTCATCATCACTGGTCGAACTTTGGCATTCTTCAACTTCCAGGTTTTTTTCAGTTCATTATTGTGGTCTTGGTATTTGTTCATTTTGTTGATTTCTGCATCGTTAGTCAAAAATTACTGGTATGAACACCTCAATCAGCAATGCCTTCTTCTCTTTTTATTTTAGTACCTAATTATGAGTTCTGGTCGCAACGCTTTGTTTTTGATGTTCAGGCCTGATGGGATCATTATAGTAGGGGACCCAGAGACCTAAACTTTTGAAGGTCACACAGCTTGCTATACTTTGTTTCTATATAGTTTTAGGTAGGTATGTCCATTCCTCATAAGGTTTCAGAGGTCTGCTGATCAGACACTCTTGCGAACAATTTCTGTGGGTGGAAGTTTGAAGATACGAGATCACCTAAATGAGAAAAAATAATTATGGGTAGGGGAAACTAAATTGAGTTTTTTATGAAGTAATTGTGAGGAAAGTCATGCATATTAAGTATCATTGAGAAGGGGTTGGCCCACACTACAATTTGGAATTAATAAAATTATGATGACCTCATCGATTATGTCACTAGGTGTCAAAAGGTTATAGATTTTGGATGCAAGTTAAAATCTGGGTGTTAGTGATATTGAATATGGTGCTGTGACCAAACAAAGAGAGTCTGGGTAACACAAATGCTATTAATATAAGCCAACATATACCCAAACTTTTTTATTTTATGAAACATTGTATAAGTATTATAGTTTTCATATTAACCCCTAGAGTCCGATATGCAATATATGCAAAATAAGCAAAAAAAAAATCAAATTTCAGCTTTTTCTGAAAAATACAATTATGTTTTATTTTGAAGCTTGTGAAGCATTTGCATAGTCGCAACTGGATATCGGAATGAATGTTTGTTCACCAGAAGTGTATATTAACCCATTCCTTCATTAACCCTTTGCCAGTTTCAGACATTTCAATAAAGCATACTCTCTTTCCTGAACTGGAGCTGAGTGATGCTGAAACTAAATACATTGAAAGGCCACAAGTATAAGAGTATAGGCCTACATTTATTAATCATAATGTTACAGCTAAGCCTTCATGTATTGATGTAGTTGCAAATATAAAAAAAACAGTTCCCTTGAACAGGCCACCATATTTTTTTTAAAACAAAGCACTCTTCAGTAATTGGAGGTAAATTGCTATTCATCTCTCCTTGGCATCATGTGTTGATTTCTGAAAATTTTCAATCCCACTTTAGTCCATTAGTCAGAACCATACAATTTCATGAAGAAATTAATATCAACCATAAGGTAAGTAGTTTTAAACAATCATATGAATGAACTTAATTCGAGTCATATATACCACAGCTTTTGAAAAGGTGCCTGAAAAAAATGTAGGCCTGCATGCAGGTACACATACCCGTGCATGTGACGTGGATGATGTAAGGAATAGTTGCAGTGATGTACAGGCAAGCGAGCCAGTAGCTATATAGTTCATGTTGGTGTAGCATCCTTACAGACCGAGTACATGTTGTCGTATATAAATTATCACATTTGATCTGTAACTCGATGGTATGGTGGCGCGTGAGGCCAATGATCACTTGTTTGTTGAATTAAGCACTGAACATTTATTATTAATGCCCTCCAATACTTAGTTTTTCAATAGTTGCATATTGATTCTTATCAACTACATTTCACACATTTTCAGGTATATGCACCTTTGGTTCATCCCAGCGACACAATGGAGGAAGGGGCTATTTGAATTGGTGAGAAATGGAAGTCTCCAAGTGATGGGACAGATTATAATTCCTGTATAATTTGTCAAAAGAAGACATCGTGTACTCTTCAAAATGTCACAGAGAATGGTTATCCCTCATTACTGTATGCTTTATCCCATCGAATGGACAAGGTTGTTTGCCATCTCCTGCATGATGTCAGCAGTAAGGACATATTTCTCAAGAAACTTCTTAAAGGCCCAGTCACACCTTGACGTTTTAGCCAGCGATGGCAACGTATTAAAATGTATGTAAAAAGCTGGCTTACGTTGAACTTTTGATGTTTTTTTTTTAAAGATTCGGACGTATTCATAGCGACTTGGTCTTATGTATAACGCATTAGTAATGGACACAGAACGTTTCATTGTGTTATAGATAACTTATACCAACGAATGCTGAACCTGTTGTCGGCTTACACAACCGATGCCCAACGATAGTCTAACTTAGGCATAGCGCGTTGCATGCATCGCCGACGATGTCGTGACGTAGCCTATTAAAAGGCTGACGCAAAACGATTCGAATCATAACTGCCGTAGAAATGGAAGTGACAACATCGCGGTCACACCTTGGCGATCTTGCCAGCGTATGCCGACCTAAGAAAATGTGTCTAAAACGTTGGGGCACGTCAAATACGGTATGAGTAAGTTTGGTATACGTGGGTAGAACGCTAAAGTACGCTATCATATGTCGTAGTAAGTAGAGTATGTCAAGAAATTTTAAACATGTTCAAAATTTTACGACGTACTTGGCGTATGACACACGTTCCACATGCGATGGGGATAAGTTTTACACACGATATGTGGACGCTTACACACGTCCACAAAGGCTACTTATAAGCTACTCATAAGTCGAAACATGTCGCGGTAATGTCTTTTTTACGGGAAACTTATTTCTAACTTATGTTTGACGTGCTTTGAACCAATTCTTTACGTAGTCCCAACACACATCGACGTATGTAGATGTATTCCAATGACGTCTTCCGGTCGACAAAAAAAATAAATGAACGTGTTTCTAGCTTACAACTGCCATATAAAGACGTGTTCCCAGCGGTTTTGGGAATTGGTATATAAAAATGCTGCTCATAAAAGGGGAACCCAACAGTGTTTTCTTGTCCTTTTTGAGTCGATGTCCATGTCAGCAGTATCAGTATTAGTATTAGTATTAGTATTAGTTGTAGTTTGTTCATGTTGGCAGTAGTAGGTGAGTGTGAGGGGGAGGGTGTGGGTTATGATGGATCGTCCTTGCGTCCGCGTGTCCACGGGTAGGAGACATCTTTTCACCATTGTTCGAAGTTCTTCGCGGCTAATTTTTTATGGGGCTTTTTCAACAATGAGCTATAGCTTGTTTTTACAATTTAGGTCTATTCATAACGGGTAGGACAAATGCACAATGAACTAATAATGTGCATAGAGCACTTTGATTACTTATAGATACGATATACCAACGAATAATTATCGTGAAGCCGGCGTTAACAAACAATGCCCAACGATAGCCTAACTTATCCATATCGTGTGGCAGTTTTTCTTTGCCGGTGACGTAGGGTTTGCTATTCATAGGCTGCCACTCAACGATTTTAATGGCTGCATCTCCACTATTGAAAGTAGACGCTTGCGCTCAACAATTGGATTTTTTTTTATTTCAGCTATTTTCTATTGCTAGAGAATATTGCTATTATTTTCTATTTTCTATTTTCTACAGCTACCACTCAGCTATTTTCATTGTTTACAATGAACGATTTAAATTGCTGTCACTCGCCTTTGTTTTTTGACGCTGGGGTTTTGAAATTTGAAGCGTTTCTTCTGAACGTGTTAAAACGCTCAAACTCGACTATTTTAAATAGACGGTGCCGATGGACAATTGGAATCATAGCCAAGCTAGACATCGAAGTGTGAACATCCTCGTCATGCCGAAGAAAAGTTTGAAGAATGCTGCAAATAAGTGTCCTGGCCATGGCCGTGGACGCTGACGCAAGGACGATCCATTATACCGACGTCTTTCAGCCTATGAGTAACTTAAAAGTAACGTTTGTCGATGTGTGGCAACGATCGCGTAACGTGCCAACAACACGTTAATCATTGGTTAGAAATAAGTTTCGGGTACGCTAAACATTACCTAGGCATGTCTCAACTTATGATTAACTTACAAGTAGCATGTGTTGACGTCTGTCAATGATCGCAGACCGTGCATACAACTTGTGGCCAGCGTAGCGGAACGTGTGAGTCGCCGGCATACGTCGTGAAATTTCAAGCATGAAAAAATTTGAGGACAACCAAAAAGTACAACGTTTAAAGCCAGCGTACAACGACGTATGGCAGTATTTTTCAGCGTGTTCTCAATATTATCAAAACTTACCCATAACGTATTCAACGTGTGCCAGCGTTTTAGAAAAAAAAATTCAAAAATCGGCATACGTTGGCTAAAACGTCAAGGTGTGACCCAGCCTTAAGATTCACAGTTCGTGTCGAATTACATACAATAATAAAGAAACGGTTAATAAAAAACAGCCTAAGGTCGAAACAAACATTGCAAATATGGAAGAAGAACCCGTCTGCACATCTTCTCGATTGAAATTTGACACAAAGTTAGATTTAAAAACGAACTGTTTTGTGTGTGGTAAAGTGAGAGACAAATAAGGAGATCGCAAATTGATTTTGTTTTCCACAAAGTATAGACAGTTATCAATTTGGAATAAAGCGAATTAACTCAATGATGAACGAATGCTACATTTGATTCAAGGTTGTGACGTAGGCTGTGCAGACATGATTGCAAATGACTTTAGGTATCATAGGTTGTGTTTGAATAGTTTTATGAACAAACGCCCCACAGATATCACCACTACTGACACTTTGAGTGTCCATGAAAAGGGTTTCAGTGGCTTATTTCTACTATTGAAGCAAAACTGCTCAATGATTGTTGTATTCATTTTGTTTCGCAATTGCGTGATATGCTTCGTAGGTGGTTGGATGAGAAGCATGTGGAACATGCCATGCCATATCGTAGTGATACGCTTGTAAAACAATTTCAGAACCACTATGGTGAGCAAATTATGATTGTTCCCCAGGTCGGTACTTAGAATCTCTTATGTTCCTCCAAGTAAGCTTTGGGAACAGTCCTGACAGAAGTTAAGAAACCGAAAGATCGCCTGGAAGAATCAGAATACATTGAGGAGGATCTTGACACTGACAAAACTGCCACTGAACCTGAACAGTCCCATACATCACCTTCTGAGTCATTTCATACTGCAAAGGCCATTCACAAACAGCTTAAATCAATAGCCAGTGAAGAAAGGAAGAGATTGAAGCAACTGGATGCTACAGAAGTAAACATGGATATATCATATGAATATGCACTGAAGTGTGTCCCGAATGACTTGAACAACCACATTGCTTGGATGTTGACTGATGCAGCCAGTGGTCTTGGTCCTGATAACCGTGTTGTGCTTGAGGTAAAACAGCATGAACAAGTGCTCGACCTTTCACAGGATATATGTGCTGCCATTGCTAAAATAGCAACTCCCAAACATGTTGGCCCTGCTGTGCACATCATAAAGCAGACTCGAAGTTAGGACACGGTAACCCTACTAAATAGATTTCGTAACTGCATCAGTTATAACGATGCGCAGAGATATATATCCACCATGGCAAATGAAGCTAATGATCAAATAGAAAAGCAAGGCTATTTCATTTCTGGAAACATTGCAAAATATATTTTCACCCAGTTTGCCATTGATAATCTTGACTTTCATGAGAACACCGATGATGGAACAACTACTCATGGAACCACACATATAATCTACCAATATCCCGATGATGCCACCAGAGAAAACCAATCAAGCACTAAGTGCATTCCGCCACAAAAGAATCCCGTTCAGTGACCCTTGAAGACACGGAGCCTATTCAACCTAGAAGAAGTTGGATCACCCTTCCTGATCGACAGAAAAGTCGTTCCTTGCATGGACTCAAACTAGCTCCAGATGACACAAACTGATTTAAAATGGAAGAGGACTTCAAAATTCTGTTCAAACTATGTATGACAGGTTCCACTGATTTACGACATCTCACACATGAAATGCATCCAGTGTCCTGGAAAGACTTCAAAGAAATGCAAATTGAAAAATGTGAAAAGGCTACTGTGATTGGTTATAGTCCATTTCTTCCTCTTTCCCCAACCAACCCTGGTGTTGTTCCAGAGTCAGTAGATTATTGTATGACTGTATCCAAAGATCTGGGCCAAGAATTCCGTGTCTTGACATGCGATAAAGCCGTCTATGAAATTGTTCTGGCATTACAGAAGAAACATCCAAGAAAATACGACCACCTTATTCTTCGAATGGGTGTATTTCACATTGCAATGAATTTTCAAGGGGTAATTGGCAAACTGATGAAATGAACTGGACTAGAAGACCTTTTCATTGAAGGCGGTGTGTGCTTGGCAAGCACTGCGAACAAGATGCCTGGAAAAGATTACTATCAAATGTTGCGAGCTCACACTCTTGTAGAGAATGTTATATATGCACTTTTTTGGGAAGCCTTCGAAGACTGGCTGGTGGAAAAGTCCACTCGCACTGATGAATGATCATCTTTGTCCATCCAAGTGTCCATCCACCAAACCACAATATGCAAACGTGCATCACAGCCAGACCCAGAGCTTCCTGACCCTTGTAAATTTGGGACATCCAAAAAGAATGGCTGCCTGCTTGCCACACGAATGACGAAACCCTCAAAACCTGAAATAGTTCAAACCCATTGTAACTGCAAGAAAGGTAAATGCAAAAGACGCTGTTTATGTAGAATGGCCGGCTTGAAATGCACCATTGCCTGCAAGTGCTGTGGAGATCCACAGAATTGTGATCTAGCCTCGGAGGATGAGGACTATTTGATATGAATATTTCAATTAGAACTACTATAATGAGCAGATTGGAACTCAGTGTCACTGACATTTAGTCATTTGGTTCCTATAGGACCAATAAATTGAATTGAATGTTAAGTTTTGACGACTGAATTAAATAACACACTCAACCATTACCCAAACAATAAAAATGGTTAATTTTAGCCATGAAAGGGTTAAATCGTATATCAAATGCATACAAAGCCTTATTGTACTAATATTTGATGTTATTAAAGATGTTACTGTAAAAAAAAATGCAGTCTCTTGTCTATTTCATAAAATCCACATTTTTAGACATTTTGCTGATTTTGCACTTATGTCAGAATGAGTTAATATGAAAACTATTGTACAGTAAGTCCTCGCTTTTCGCAAGGGTTGCTTTCCTGGAAAACCTTATGATAAGCGAAACTGTGTTAAACAAAACATATTTTCCCATAGAAACCAATGTGTTAAAGGGGGGATGTGTTTTTGGCTCGGAATTTTTTGGACATAAACACGAATAAACAAAACACACTCCTCGAGTCGTGGCGACTTACCCCGAGGCTGGAGGAACGGAGTTGATTGCGGTGGACAAGTCACACTTGCGGAGTGGCAGAATCGTCCCCCTCTTCACTTGACACTGTGCTGTCACTTTCTTCACCAGTGGGAACGGTCACTTGGCAGCTGGTTGAAGGAGAATCCTGGATGGTGGATGGAGTTGGTGCTGCATCTTTTGGCTTGAAAAATGCATGTAGTGGGCTGGATGGCTTTCTTTTTCTTTGCTGCATAAAGTTCCTTGTAGCAACAAAGGGCATCATTAACAACACAGCTAAAATCAGTGCTCCTTTCAAGATTTGGATCTTGCTCGATAACAAATTCTATGGCACTTTCAAACGAGCTGAGGATTTGGCTGAGGTTTTTCATGGTGAGATGCTTGGATGAAGGTGTCACAGCATCTTCTTCTTCCTCAAGAGCCCACTGCTGTTCCAACTCCATAAGATCTTCATTGCTTAAGGGTTCTGCATGAGACTCCAGTAAGTCATCCACGTCCTCTTCGTCAACCTCTTCAAAACCAGCCTCCTGCGCCAGGTCTACAATTTGACTTGTAATCAACGGAACATCAGCAAACCCCGTGAAATTGTGGACACACTCAGGCCACACTTTCTTCCACACAGCGTTCATTGTGGAGGCGCTCGCCTCCACCCATGAATCCTTCATGTTTTCCAAAGCCATTTTTATGTTGTATGTTCGCCAAAACTCCTTGATTGATAGCTTGTCCTTATCAGTTTTTTTGATAAGCTGCAGCATGGTATGCTTAACATAATAGGCTTTAAAAGCAGCAATAACTCCCTGATCCATAGGCTGTAAAAGTGAGATAGTATTTGGTTGTAAAAAATACTACCTGCACGTTTTCACACCAGTCTTCCATTTGCTGAGGATGGGCAGGAGCATTGTCTACAAGCAGCAAAGATTTGTTGTCAATGTTGTTCTCCTTGGAGTACTTCTCAACTTGATTGGAGAAGTAATTGATCATGTAATCGTGTGTCAATGCCCTCACAAACGACGCGCTTTTTCTTGTATCACAGCAAGAGATAAAGGCATGCGACGTTTAGTTTGATCTTCTATCCACACACATAATAAACGCTCCATGTTGTGCATGGCACCATCTCTCATTCTCGTAAGTGTTGTTGCACTCAAACTGGTCGCAATCTGTGATATTTTCTTTATCTTTGCCGAACTTTGAACGATCGAATGTACAGTCGATGCAGCGATTGCTGCGCGTGGCCGATTTCCATTGTCCCTTCACCTCATTCATGTCTTTTAATTATATCCAATTTCACCTTCAATGTGACAGCGTTTCGTTGTCGCTTGAAACGAGGTGTGCTCGGCAAAAGACTTGCGGGTCGCTTGGGATTCATACTGGAAGGTATGCAGGTGAGCGTGAAGAGAATACATACAGTACAGCATACAGTACATGCGCAGTAAAGTGAAAGTGTGTTTATGCGCATCCTGTGTGATTGTTGTTTTTTGCAGGAGGTTTGAAATTTTTTTTTGCGTTTTTCCTTGCAATGACATTATGATAGGCATAAAATGTTTGCGATAATTGAAAAATTGGTCATTAAAACTAAATTACGAATAATCAAAACTATGATATGCGAACTTCCGGTTAGCGAGGACTTACTGTACTTATGTAACTTTTTCTTTATACCAAAAATTTAGTGTATATGTACACTTATATTAATGGTATTTGTGTTTTTCACTCTCTTTTGTTTTGGCTAGAACACTATATATTATATCTCGATTTCCCATATTTTGACTTCTGGCAAAAATACGTGACCTTTTGGCCTCTTGTGACATCATTTATGACGTCATCAAAATACAAAAAAAATCAAAAATTTAGCTTGACCCTATCTCTTTCCAATGATAGCTAATATGCATGTATTGCAACTTAATAAATGCATAAAAATCTCATTTCAGTTTCCCCTACCCCTAATTATTTAGCTCATTTCGGTGATCTCGTATCTTCAAACTTCCACCCACAGAAATTGTTCGCAAGAGTGCCTGATGAGCAGACCTCTGAAACCTTATGAGGAATGGACATACCTACCTAAAAACACATAGAAACAAAGTATAGCAAGAAGTGTGACATCCAACCCTTATTTTGCATGTTATGGCATTCTCGGTCCCCTACTATTAGGTCAAATGTGAACGGTTCTTCAATGTTTTCAGTGATTGCTTTAGTTCATTTCCTCACAAATTTTCTGGATATGGAATATCAAAGTTTTTGCAAATGTGCAGGAAGTTTACTTTACAAACTCTGTTGTGTTATTGTGTTTACAGCTGTTCTGACATGAGATTTTGTTTTTTTTTTTCGCATTCGTTTTTAAATATCATTCTCCTTGATAAAACCACCTTCATCTCTATCTCTCTCTCTCTCTCTCTCTCTCTCTCTCTCTCTCTCTCTCTCTCTCTCTCTCTCTCTCTCTCTCTCTCTCTCTCTCTCTCTCTCTCTCTCTCTCTCTCTCTCTCTCTCTCTCTCTCACACACACCTCCTTCCCACAATGAATAGCAATGTTTGGTGAGGTGTTGCTCTTCCCACCTCCCCCCCACTCCCTTTCTTGCTCTCCCCTCCCCCTTCCTAGTTCCCCTTCTTCATTCTCTCTGCATCCCCTCCCCCTCTCACCCTTCATCTTCCTCCTCTCTCTCGACCTCCCTCTTTCTCTCCCCCCACCCACCCTATTATTGTCGCCATCAGCAAAGCAACGGGTTGTATTTGATATTTAATAATAAACTACATGTTCCAAAGTGATTTTTTTTTCTGAAAAAATAAATTACATTTCACCAAAGTAATTTATTTCAACAGCTTCAATATCAGGGATTTTCGCTGGCTCATGACAATGATCTTTGCAATTAAGGAAGTCAACAATAACCCTTTATTACTTCCAAATGTAACTCTTGGATACATGATTTATGATGCGTGTTTTAATACTCACAAAGCAGTCAAAGCCACAGTAGCTTTCATTGGTTCAGAGATAATACCAAGCCAAGAAAATATCTGCAAACCAAGAGCTATTATTGGAAGTGCAAGTTCCACGTTTTCTCGCATTGTTTCTCGTTTTCTTGGTCCTTTCTACACTGCACAGGTAACGATATCTATTACATTTCACTTGTGTGCAGATTTGGGAATTCATTATATGCACAATTAACAAGTAAAAGAGAGCAGTGAAAGCTCTTTTCATCTATCTGTTTTGGCAACATTAGAGGACAGTAATCTGTTTTACATGAGCTGATATGAAATATATATGTATATATATATATATATATATATATATATATATATATATATATATATATATATATATATATATATATATATATATATATATATATATATATATATATATATATGTTTGTTCGTTGCAAACGTGAAAGTGCTGTCGTTAGGCAAGCCGATATATCTTTCCACTTTCTTCCCTCCCTTTAATGTCTATAAAGTCCTCTTGTTTTCCAGTCCCTCCATGCACCTTCTGTGTGCACGCACAGGCACCCCCTTGCTTCCTCCGCTAATCATCCCTTCGACTGGTACAGGAGGTGTGTTCCATTACCAATCATCTTGCTATCGCTTGCCAAGACAGGTGTTCGTTATCAACCGTTTTCTTGGAAAGTTTAAGTTGATTGGCAAGTGATTTACAAGCTAATTGGTGGAATACACCTTGGCAAACGTACCAGAATATAGAGTATAAATCGCAATTTGTGGAGAGGCACAGACAATTTTTGCCCTTTTGTGCAAAGTTGAAAAAATATTCATGAAACAGCATTGAGAGAAACAAAAACCCATGAATCAGTGCTGAAAGGGAGGATGAAAAGGGTGCTGAGACCATTCACATCTGTCTGCACACCCACATGTGCTGACTTCACACCTGCTGTTCCATTCTATTATCATCATTCCTGTGACGTTTATCTTCAAATATGCCCCAGCCAGTGAGTGTCAGCATGGGCCCACAATTCCACAGACACCATGAACACTAGAAGTGGGTGGGGGGGGGTCACATATGGTCAAGATCCCTCCCAGTCATTCATGCTGTAATCTGGAAAGTGGAAACGCTCCCTTTTTCACCTGTACTTCCACATATAACTCCTGTCCTTTGTTCCAATTACATTCATCTGCCCTGATATCCTTACATTCATATCTTGCACATGATCATCCCTTTTGTTCCAGTGTTGAATTCTTATGTCAGGCTTGTGGCAAGATAATATAATCTTACTCAACGTCTGTCCGTCTGTCTGTTCCCAGGTGCCGCAAAAACGGCTGAACAGATCGCAACCATTTTTTGGTTGCGTAATCCTGACACCCCTTGGAGTAAAATAGGCATAAACACGATAATATGACCCCTTGATGGCTCCCGTAGGGAGCGGGTGTTTATAGTAAGAGAAATTTTGTTTTCTATTTTCCGTTGAGGTTTTACAGCTGTCGCATGATGTCACAAGGGCTTCATTTAAAATTGTACCCAAGGGTTCTGGACAGATAGTTATTGTGCCTAATTACACTTTGCCTGATGTTTATTATCCATTTCAAAATCATTGGTTATTTCATGTGTGAAGATGCTTTCTTTCTGCACATTAAAGGAATTGAATCTAACTGAATGAAGGGAAACTCAAAGGAAATTGTCCCATGATGGAAGATTTTCCTTAACCACAAAGGTCTCCTTTGCTCAGATGACATGACCAGCAAGTAAGATTCCAGTTGTATGTAGGTATTTTCCGTTTTTAAACTTTCTGTGAGGACACATGTACAAGAGAATAGATGACATATAAGGAGGCACACAAGTCTTAATGCAAGAGCCCCATTTAAATGTTTACTCATCTTTCACTGAACTGGTTGATTATGAGTTAAAATTCCACTCTTAATGGAGTGGACATGCAGGGAAAGCAAAACGATCGACCTGACTTGCATTCCTGAGGATTTAAAAAAATCAATCTCAGGAATGGCCTTTCCTGTCGGAACTGTGCCCATGACCAAAATGCAACACAAACACTGCCAGAGCACACAGGCCTCTCATCTAGTGCTACTATCTGCGTCAGATTTAATCCCAAAATAGCCTAACCCATGCGCAAGCTCAACCACATGCAGTTCCCACTGTGCCTTGTTTTGTACTGGCCAGTTTCATATTACAAATCCTAATGGCACTGTCTTCCCTGCCAATGCGAGATGGTTGATGTTTTGTAGAGAAAAAAATTTTCTGCCTGTTTGTGGAGAATGTGTTGGGTTTTCTTGGCATTTCAAAATTTATCCAAAACTGCAGTAATCTCCAAATTTCTCCAGTATTCTACAAAGCTATTACATCACTCATCTCACTTTACCATTCAGATCTATCTCTCATCGTGGAACGACTCGTTCATCGTGGAACAATTTTTGGTCAATGCATCTACATGTTTGGATGATTGCAAGTCTTGCTTTCAACATTGAAAATAGAACCTTCAACCAAGAACACTAAACGATGTATGACACTGGAGACAATTATTACGTCTGCCACCAAAGATGGACAGAGGTTATGTTTAAATCCCTGTCTGCCTGTTTGGGACTTTCGAAAATCGAAGACTTTTCAGTTTTTCAAGTTGGTCGCATGTTATTTTTGTCTGGATGTTACTTGGTGAAAAAATGTTTTTCCCAAGTATGTTCGTCTGCAGCGTTTGTCTGGTTTTTTTTGGTTTGTATGTTTGGCTGTCTATCTGTTTGTCACACAATTTTTGGCCAGTTTTCAAGAAATCGTTCTGATTTTTTTTTTGTTTACATCGGTGAATGGCTGAGGATAGCATCGCTGAATTTTGGTGAAGATTCGAATCCAAATCCGGACACTCGAATTTTTAGAGTAATTCTTCACCATTGAGAGATTTTTGCCCAAAAAAATATAGTGTAATATCTCAAAGTTTATCGAAGGATTCCGACAAAACTTGGTGGACAGGTTGGGAATACCACTATGAAAAAGTGATTAGATTCTGGGGAAGATCAGAATCCAGATCTGGACACGAGAATTATTTCATTTTCAAGTGATTCTTCACCATTGAGAGATGGGGCTAAAAACGATATTGCATGATATCTCTCAACATTTCATATGGAATCGGATGAAACTTGGTGAATATGTTGGGTGTGTGACAAAGACAAAGTGATTCAGTTTTGGTAAAGATCCGAATTTGTATCCGGATCTAATAATTTTTTAAGTGATTCTTCACAATTGAGAAAAGGGCCAAAAATTTTGTATGGCATGATATCTCAAAAAGTTGTGGATGAGTTATGACCAAACTAGTACATGAGAATATGACCAAAGTTGGAGACAAATCATTCCTCTTCTCCAATGGCTTGATTTCCAATCATCAATTTGGTTTCAGACCAGGTCATTCTACCCTGGATATGCTGCTTCGGCTGTCCCAACAATTGAAGGGACTGTACTCAATGCCAGAAATGAAATCAGAGCCATATCACTAGACATATTGCATGCTTTTGACATGGTCTGGCACGCTGTCCTGCTCACCAAACCCTCCTCCTACAGTATCCAAGGCCATGTCCACTCATGGCATGCACATATCCTCTCCTGTAGAAGGCAACAGGTCAGGTCAGGAATGGGAGCATGCTCCAGAGCAGTGCGTCATTGTGTCCACTTTCCACCGGTACTCCATGGTCCTCCCTCTTGCCATCCCCCAAATAGATGCCTGGCCCATTCCCATCTCCTTGAGATGCCGATAAACTTGCTGCAACCACGAAGCACGTGGTCGCCCAGTTGGTCACCTCCACTCACGAGACTCCATCGCTGAAAGAATCGGTTGAGCAGGATCAGCATCAGGAAAACGAGCCACATGTCCATACAACCGCATCTGATGCTCACGGACTATGCAGGTAACAAATCTCATTTGAGTCTCTCTAAGCAACCACTCGTTGGACACAAAGTCCAACCAGCGATAGCTACGGATTCTCCAAAGAGACCTGGTACCAAAGGAATTGTCTCCATCTCAGATCCCTAGTCAGATTCCAAGTCTCATATCCATAAAGCAAGAATGGAAGCACCAAGGGCCTGAAGATTTGGACTTTGATCCTCCGGCACACGTATCGGCAGTGCCACACCCCATGATCCTGTCAATCCATGACTCCGCAGGCCCGACCCAGATGCAGGCAATGTGTGACCATAAATATAGTTCTCACATCCCACTTCCTGTCCAGGCTGGAGTTCCTCAAGGCAGCGTTCTGGGCTCTGTTCTTTTTCTGATTTTCATCGATGATCTCTCTGTCTCTCTGGAAAATCCTCTTTTTCTCTTTGCTGATGACTCCACCCTCTCTCGTACCACATGTCATCCCTCAGTCCGGCAAGCCAAAGCTTCTTCGCTCTCTACAGATCGGGATAACATCACAAACTTTTCCAACACATGGAACATGTTTTTCAATCCTGACAAATCTCACACTCTCACTATGTCTCTCCGAAAGGACCATTTAGAGCCCTCCACCATCCCCCATCTACTTCCTCAACAATAATCTGGAAGAAGTCCTTTCATTCCAGCTTCTTTGTCTCACTATCTGCCATGATCTTTCCTTGGAATGCCATATTTCCAACCTGGCCTCCAAAGCGAGTCATTTCCAACTGGGAATCCTTTGATGTGCAAAGTCCTTCCTCAGCCCACCTGAGCTCCTGACCACATACAAGGCTTTCATCCCCAGCCTGATGGAGTTCTCTTCTCCCCTCTGGGCTGATGCTCCTGCCTCTCACCCTTCTCGGCTTCGTGCGTGGAAACCAGAGCATTTAGGATCATTGGTATTACTCGCGATGAGGCAAAGTGTTTAGGCTCTAACTCACTCACCACAGGCAGGTCTGTGGTCTTTCTGTATTTTACCATCTCCTCTCTGGTCTTGCCCCCCCTGCTCTGTCTGCAATATCCGGACTTCTACTCCCCCCCCCATATTTCTGCACGGCACTCTAGGTTCACCAACAATCCACTTCTGGAAAAACTACCAAAATCACGAATCACTGCTCACCTTCACTCTTTCATTTCTCTTTTTTTTCCCGCCATTGCAATAAACTCCCACACTCTGTTCAAT
The DNA here is from genome assembly GCF_056783735.1 of Eptatretus burgeri. Lineage (NCBI taxonomy): Eukaryota > Metazoa > Chordata > Myxini > Myxiniformes > Myxinidae > Eptatretus > Eptatretus burgeri. The sequence continues at coordinate 156,699,569 of NC_140961.1, forward strand.
CCCACTCCTCCCTCCAGGTCTTCCAAAAGCTGTGTATCAGTGACCACACTGGAGCAAAGAGAAAAAGATATAGTGGTGAACAGCTGTTCACCTCCATCTTCTATCTTCCCCCATCCAAAATATTAATCTTTAATACCCCCATTAATCCAACCCGAACACACCTTTAAATTCCATGTTTTCCTTCCTGAAAGTCACTGTAGTACATCTTGTTTCCACCTTGTTCCCTGCCCCATCCATCCATCCATCTCCCTTCCATATATATCCTTTTGTCTCTTTGTTCCCCATTATTTTGTGCTTCCCTCTCTTGCCACTCTTGTCTCCTGCCTTGTTATACTGTATGTTTGTGTGCATTAGCTATTACACGAGCCTTGACTTGGTATCCAAAAAAAAAACATAGACCAAAGGTCAACAACTTAGGTGCAGTTCCTAAAATTCTCAATTTTCATATGATTGACATGAAATTTCAAAAGCATTTCAATTTCCGGTCACTGAATTAAACCACAAATTATTTTTAAGGTCAAATTTATTTTTGGAATTGTGCAAGAATCGGGCTCTGCACAACGTATTTCTTGTTTGTTCGTCTTTGCTTGGCCGCATAGAACGTGAGTGTGTATGAATTACATGTGACCCTTAAGAATGCCCAGGCCCTTTAAGACCCCTTAACCCTTTAGATACTTTACAACCCCAAGCCCCATTATCAACAAAAAGACCGAGAGGACCCAAAATACCCCGAGGACCCAAATAACCAGAGGACCAGAGGACCCTGAGGAGCTAAAACACCAAAAAGACCCCAATGAATCAATGGACCCAGAGAACCGAAAAGACACTTTAGACCCCTCAGCTCCTTTATGACCCATAAAACCCCAAAGTCCATTTCGACATCTAACTCCCTATAGACTCCCTTACACCCTTTTGGACACTTAAACTTCTAAGACCCTTTAGATCCGCTTATACTCTTCATAACTCCAAAGACCCTTCAACTCTTTTCTACCCTTTAGACCTTTTAATAACCTGTTTGACCTACAGACACTTTCAGCCATTTTAAGACCCTTTAGACCCCTTCAGACATTTCAAATCCTTTAGACCTTAATTTACACTCTAAGTTGTAAAAGTTGCGTTCTAACAGTATATTCCAGAATAAGTTGACATTGGCTTCAAGTTAAGTTCAAGCAGTATATAATTAATAGACATACGTCACATGGGTCAATCAAAGCTTCACTCCACAACTCCCATCCCTCTCCCCACCCTGAGGGTGAGTGGAGTTTGTGCATTTAAGCTCGGCCTAAAGGGTCCAAGGATTGAAAAGGGTCTCAGTGGACTTAAGGGTCGAAAGGGTCTAAAGGATATGTCTGAAGGGTGTCGAGGTCTAAATGATCTTGAAAGGATCTGAAGGGTTTAAAGGGATCTGAAAAAGTCTAAAACGTGTCAAAATCTTGAAAGGGGATAAATGTCAAAAAGGTACATTTCAAAGGAACATAATTAATTCACACTTTCAATTCCCCCATTGCATCTTGGGATGTGATCTGAATGGTGCACAAAAAAAGTTTGTTAAAAACGATTTCTAGTAATTTTTTTTAATCGTTCAAGTTGGTAAAAACATCGAACAAAACATGAATTATGCCATCTTGTCAATGATAACTTCGTACTTGCGGCGAAAGGCTGATAACCAATGACAAACAAAGACCCTCTCTCTGTCCCTTTATGTACAGAGTACAGAGTAAAGAGAGATAGATAACTTTGGAACATCCAGTGGTTAATTATTAATGCCTTGGCATCACAAAGAAAAGAAAAGGAAAAAAAATGTTTCACTGTTCACTTCAAAAATTCCTGTTCTAACAGTATATAAAATCATAAAACCACCCACATTATATGCTTTCTGCATACATGTTTCAAAATTTGAAACTGTTGTTTTCAATATCCAAGCTTTGTTACATTTAACATCCCACCACAAGAAAACGTTTTCAAAGTAAATGATGTTGCATAACTTCATATATTTCAGGTAAGCTATGTAGCAACGTGCAAATGTCTAAGTGACAAGAAGGAATACCCATCTTTTCTTCGCACCGTACCGAGTGATGCTTTCCAGGCCACCGCGATGGCTCGCATTGTGTCTCATTTCCATTGGGTTTTTCTGGGAGCATTGCAAGATGATGATGATTATGGAAAACAAGGAATCGCTCAATTTGTAAAGGAAGCAGAAAATAAAGGGCATTGTCTCGATTTTATTAAAATGCTTCCAAATGTTGATCAAGTGGAAAAAATGAAGGATCTCGGTGAGGATTTGATTCTTGATGCACAAATAAATTTAAATGTGAGAAAACTATGAAAATCATTTTCTTATAAGTAGACTTAGTGAACAAAAAGTAGCTCCATTCGATGAAAAAGTCAGTCACACAATACTTGTAACCAAGATGAATGGAGAATGGAAGCAGCTCAGGCTATAAAACAATAACATTGAAGCTCAGGTTTGCTGTCTTTCCAGCTCAAATCTCTGGGAAAATCGACTCCATCTTGATGAAGAGCAACAGAGATACATGTTTAAAAACAAAAAAGGTTAGCTGACTGATACTATGCGTCGCTGTGTATCAGTGACCACACTGGTTGTTTGCAATATACGTTTTTTGTCTTCCACATAATGCAATTAAAAGCAGTGATATATACACATGGTGAAATGAGAGCGAGAGATGAACCTTCAGAGTTTAGGCTTTATTCCATTTGATGAGAGCCGCTTCTGTGGACACACCAGGAAATACAGGTTCAGCTAGGAGTACATAAGCAGAAACGTATACATGTGCAGTTAACCATTGCAGACTAATCCGCGTAAGCACGGAGTTCGATATAATCTCCATTCTCACCAGTCAATGAGCACCTTCAGTTAACGAGCATCAAGTGGACAGCCGATGTCAATAGCAATGCCCCGGGGACAATCACTCGTGCCGCAGAGAGACATCCCCTTATACGCGAGACGCACAACATGTGATCCCGCGTCATGTCCCTTGATTCACGTTAATTCACCACATTCTCCTCACCTTTAAAATGTAACTAGGGGCCCATCTTACACACCATGATTGCTTTAGCTCTATAGGAGTATACATTTCAAGCAACGCGGACTAATAGATCTACAGGAGCATACATGCCAAGCAGTGATTATTTTGAGTTGTAGGAGCATGGAAATGAGCATCGATATATGATATAATGGGCATATAGGAGCATGAGCAGCGAGAATGCCGATAATCCCCTTTACAGATTGAGTCGTCGAGGGGGCCTTATTCGTCGACCTCTCCGGGAGTAAACGGCAGTTTCACTTGAGGAAGACTCCGATCCTCTTGGTGAGCCTCGACTTGTGCCGGGGATGACTCCTCGATCGTCCTCGGGGGGAACACGGCAGCCCCGTCGCCTGGCGGAGTTCCTGGGGGGGATATGTCAGAAGGAGGAGTGCCAGAAGGTGGTGTTCTGGGGGGAGGAGTACCGGCGGGAGCCAGATGGCGAACCGACACAGTGGTCTCCCTGCCATCCGGGAGCCTGACATGAGCATACTTTGGATTAGTGTCAATGAGTTCGACCCCCTCCACCAGCGGTTCATACTTGCTTTGTCGTACCGGGCGTTTCATGAACACTGTACCGGGGTGGGTCAGCCAGTTGGGCACCGTTTGACTGTCAACATAACGTCGTTGGTGAGTAAACATACGTTCGTGAGGAGTGGCATTTGTGGACGTGCAGAGCAAAGAGCGTATGGAATTCATTGCGTCAGGAAGAGCAACCTCCCATCGCTCGGGGCCCAGTCCTCTCGATTTCAGCGCCAGAGTTATGGCTTTCCAAATAACTCCATTATACCTTTCCACCTGCCTGCTCCCCTGTGGGTTGTAACCCGTCGTGCTCGACTAGTTGCTATGCCGTGCTCTAATAGGAATTGTTTTAGCCCGGCCGACATGAAACACGGCCCTCTGTCTGAATGTATGTACGAAGGTCTCCCAAACATAGCGAAGACGTCAGACAGACATTTTACGACAGTGCCCGAGGTCATATCCGAGCACGGAAACGCGAAAGGGAACCTTGAATATTCATCAACAACGGTGAATATGTATCTGTTGTCTGTCTCGGTGGGCAGGGGCCCTTGAAGTCGATGTTTAGTCTCTCGAAGGGGGAAGTAGCCTTGATCAGTCTGCCAGATGCCGCGCCAAAGAATCTGGGTTTTAGTTCAGCACAAACAGGGCATGAAGCATTCATTTGTTTAATATCTTCAACAGAATAGGGAAGATTTTGTCTGCGTACGAAATGTGCCATCCTGGTTACCCCTGGGTGGCACAGAGACACATGGAGGTCTTGCAAAGCCTGACTGATTGTTGCCGAACTGTAGACCCGGGAGAAGGTATCTGCAGCAGGGTTTTCCTTCGGGCCGGTAAACAATGTCGTACCTGTAGCAGGCTAGGTCTATCCGCCATCTCATAATTTTTTCATTCTTAATTTTCCCGTTATTTTTCCCATCAAACATGAAAGCCACGGATCGTTGGTCCGTAACGAGCGTGAAGTGGTTTCCCAGTAAATAATGTCTCCATTTACGCAGCGCTTCGACGATGGCGTACGCCTCCTTCTCTATTGCCGAGTGTCTCTGCTCGCTTCTAGAGAGAGTTCTCGAGAAGAAAGCGACCGGCCGCCCAGACTGATTAAGTGTTGCAGCTATGGCGTGATTTGAAGCGTCGGTTTCCACCACGAAGGGCACCGAGCTGTCGATCGATAAAACCACGGACTTACTGATATCATCCTTGAGATCGTGGAAAGCTTTCACGACAGCGGCATCTGGTGGAAAGTTTTTGCAATGCACTAGGGGATATATTTTCTCGGAGTATTGCGAAATCCATCTTGCATAGTAAGCTTAACATCCCGATCACCCGGCGCATTGTCTGCAAGTCCTGAGGTGGTGGAAGCTCACGGAGCGGGCGCAATCGCTCAGGATCAGGCTTAATTGTGCCGTTGGCTATCGTAGCCGAGAAGGTCAATTGACCTTGCCGAGAATACGCATTTCTCGTAGTTGAGAGTCAGATTATATTTTCCAGCAATGCTCAAGAATCTGTCCAGATTCCTATCATGTTCCCTCTGATCCCTACCGCACACTGTGACATTATCCACGTAAAACAAAAGTGTCTTCGAGGTTTTCATCTGAGATGATGTCGTCCATAACCCGTTGGAAGCAAGCTACTCCATTCGTGACACCGAATGGTATCCTTCTGAACTGGTAGAGGCGCCGCCCTGCCTGGAATGCAGTGTACGGTTTGTCTTCCTCTCGGATGGGAATTTGATGATAGGCGCTTCGCAAGTCGATGGTACTGAATACCTTATAATGGCCACGCGTTCGACCATCTCATCTATGCGCGGCAGGGGGTAGGCGTCGAGTTGGGTGAAGCGATTGACCGTTTGGGAATAATCGACAACCATCCGTCTCTTATGGTTCTGACTGCTGGTCACTAACACCTGTGGCGCGCCATGGCGAATCGCTCGGTTCTATAATTCCCTCCTCCAGTAATCGCTTGGTTTCTGAAGTGATGAAATTCATGTCAGCAGTGGTATATCGCCGCGATTTGATCGCTATCGGTTTGCAGACCGGCGACAAGTTAGCGAACAGCTGGGGGACGTCACCTCCGCGGTGGTCAGCGCATTTAAAATTAGACGAGGCTTGCTTCCTCCAAAGGGTATTTCGACGCTCGTGTGCTGCTTGAGGACATTATGACCCAGAATTACGTCTGCGCACAAATCACGAAGCACCAGCACCTTTACATCCCGATGCGTGTACCCTTTACGTCCAATTCAACATTGCAGTACCCTCGTACGCGGGATTGTAGTGAGGTGGCGGCCATGCATACCGTATTGTCAGTCGGGTGGATTACCCATTTCCTGCCCTTCACTAGCGAGCTGTTGACGAAACTTTCAGAGCTACCGGTATCAACCAGAGCCTCAGCCATATGCCCGTTAATTCGCACGTTGATGATAGCCTTGGATAGATTCCCCGGAGAGGCTGCAGTCAATTTATTTTGCGAGTAGAGAGCCGCAGAAGTGGGTTTATTCCTCCTTAGAGTAGATTTACATACCCTGGCATAATGCCCTTTCTTGTCGCAATTCATGCATGTGGCATCTCTGGCTGGACATTTTTGACGAGGATGCCTTTTGTACCCACAAAAGAAGCATTTACCGACCGGAGCAGTTGCTGAGGAGTTTGACGAGGTCTGGGTATCCGGCTCCTCGGGTGTTTCTCCATCCCTCATGTCTGGCTGTGTCTGTGCCAGTGGGGTTCCTTGGGTTCCCATCGTAGCAGCGTTCATGAGCAGCATTGGTGTCCCAAATGACTCAGATTGCTGCTGAGCCGCATCCATCCCTCGCGCCTGATCGTCTACCTTGTCAAGAGTGGGTTGCGCTCTCTCTACTAACCGTTGCCGTATGTGGGCTGATCTGAGTCCTTGGATGAATGCCTCCCGTGTCGCTTCCTTTCGGTGTTCCTCGGCGCTACGGCCCGGAAGCTGCCGTCTTTTCCCAGCTGATTCAGAGCTTGCAGGAACTGATCGATTGTCTCCCGGCTGCTTGCTTGCGTGTGTTGAGAAGATGTCGTATGTATACCTCGTTCTTGGGCTTCACGTAGAGCGCCTGCAGTACGTCAATCGCTGCTTCGTAAGTGTCGCACCCCGAGAAGAGCCTGTACACGCTGGGCGAGACATGATTCACGAGAGCGGCAAATTTGTCAGCTCCCTCCGCGATGATGGTCAGATAGTGTGAGAAGGAGCAGAACCAATGTGACCATTTCATTTCTGCGTCAGTCGTGTTTGGGTCTGCGTCGAACCTCTCTGGTTTGTAGATCTTGTCCATCTTTGGTTGAGAGAGCCGAGAAAATCAAATGGAATAAATTGAAATGAGAGCGAGAGATGAACCTTCAGAGTTTAGGCTTTATTCCATTTGATTGGAGCCGCTTCTGTGGACACACCAGGAAATACAGGTTCAGCTAGGAGTACATAAGCAGAAACGTATACATGTGCAGTTAACCATTGCAGACTAATCCGCGTAAGCACGGAGTTCGATATAATCTCCATTCTCACCAGTCAATGAGCACCTTCAGTTAACGAGCATCAAGTGGACAGCCGATGTCAATAGCAATGCCCCGGGGACAATCACTCGTGCCGCAGAGAGACATCCCCTTATACGCGAGACGCACAACATGTGATCCCGCGTCATGTCCCTTGATTCACGTTAATTCACCACACATGGTCTGCCAAAAGTTATGACAGTATTTCAAAAAGCAATGTACGAAATAAGAAATATGTTGTACTGAATATATAAGATGGTAATGAAAGAAGTAACTTTGGAGATTGCTCACAATTTAATTCGAGAAAACCTCATCCAGTAAGTGAC
>NC_140961.1:156711960-156791960 GCF_056783735.1 Eptatretus burgeri
GTCACATGGGAGGTCATGCAGATCTATATTGTCACCACTTCTGGGATGAGGGGGAAATGGAGCACGGATAAGGAGACAACTTGGTCCAAGAGTCATAGTTTGTTGCTCGGGTGAAGATGGATGCTTCAGGACCAGGGAATGCTCCATTCAGTCGAAAAGCCTCGCGAGTGGAGATGATTACTGGTGGTGACAGCACGTACATACACAAACACCCATGCACACATACATGAATCGTGATTATACATCCATGATTATCCCACACAGATATGTTGGGTTTGGGATCGAGCATTGTTGTTTGTCCCTCACCGTATCCAGTTGCTTGCACCATGCATTTTTCGCCATTTGTATCAGAGGTGTGTATTATTGTGTGAATACATTTGTATGTATTGTATACCATATTATCAGAGTGTGTACATCCAAGTATGTGCAACACCTAATGGGAATCCCAACAATCACACAACCCACACCTCATCACATCCAACCTGGACATGAAACCAGCCTTGTTCGTGCCCTGGAAACACAAAAAGAAAAGCACACACTCATGCTCACCCATACACAAACAACATACCTAATCACATGCAAGTAAAAAAAAAAGAGCAGCGCAGTCCATCGATGATGCGATTTGACGTTTATTCGCTTGAGGTTTGCAAGATAAATAAAGCAATCCTCCATTTGACCTCTTGCACCAGTATGTGGCCAGAAATGAGCAGTCATATGAGAAATGAAAACCAGATACACTGACGAGGATCGGGATCCATTGGCCTGAGGAAGCCTGCTGTGAAGTGGGCTGAAACCTGAGACCGTGTCTGCTCTTGCTTATTGCTCAAATTGTTGGAGTAATTCTTGTTTACATTTAGATAGAAACACCTTTCTTCTTTTAAAATTGGATAATCCCAAACGCCCCAATCTTATAGTATATATGTGTGAAATTTCATATGTTTATATACACACAGTACTTATACGTGATTACACACATATTGATGTTATTATGCCTGACACATACAAACGAGCAGAGTACCCGCCCTATGGATGATCTTGTTCCAAGTATGCAAAACTTCTTCTGACACATATCTTTATTTGGGTAGTGTATAGTCAACTAGTCAACTGACAGCGAACTCAATCACGCCAACATATATATTATTACAGATTTCCGCCCGCCGGCGTGTGGACAGCCGCTTTTAGCCGAATTGCGGTCGTATGCCCACCAGACAAGCAATCCAGTCGCAGACTTCCAGATCAAACGCCGAAATCCAGCTACGGGTGTGTTTTTAATGCACACCACAGCCGAGTCAACACTCCACCCACGCACTACAGAGTCCGATCGCCGAATGGTCGATTTACCTTATTAATCACGTGGGCAGACTACCGAGAGACTGTACCTCAATGGGGCCTGCTTGGAAACGAGCCAATTCAGCAGCTCGCTCCATTTTGGGATAACCGAGCGGGGTATTATCGCGAAAGCCCTGTTGGATCCGATTCTATTATCAGCTATTAACAACCAGCTCAATAGGTATTCCGAACTCAATACGGTAGTTCAATGAGGGAAAAGGACGCAAGGAACGGGTTAACATTCACACAAGGACATTTATTTGCACACACATACGGTCACAGAAGCAATGCAGAGATATACAATCATGCAATTAATGGGGGTAGGGACAAGATGCAAGCAAGACAAAGACTACAACCGTATATTTATTATGTACAGTCACTTGCACTTAACATCAGTTCTACCTAAGGACATGGCGCCGCAACGTTCATGCAAATAAACAAGGATAAACCCCAGGAAAGACAAGGGGTAGACTGTACCTCTTGGGTCTTTATGAGCACGGAGCTGTGATGACCGCATAAGCTCCCTGAGGCCGGGCTGGTTACCTTCACCTTTGTGGTTCCTCGCTGGGGCGACCAATGATGTCCCGTCCTCAAGGCAGCTGGCTTGACGCGGTTCGGCCCAGGTCTTGTCGAGTGGCCTGGTGATTCTGGCCCAGCCGGCAATGCCTCAGAGGAACGAACGGGTCTTTTGCTCTCTTAGAGTTGATGCTCTCTTTAAGAGCCTGTCCGTCTCTCAGTGTCACTTGGACTGTCCCGAAGCCCGATCACCTCGGACCATTCGGTGCTAGCTGGCGACCTCTCTCTGGCTATCCGCATGTCCCGCACACGAGCACGCAGTTCTGTGCGGCACGGCAGGCTTGGCTGCGCTCCCAGCTCCCGTCTCCTCGGCGAACCCAGACCTCCACTGCCCTCCGCTGGACTCGAACCTTGATCATCGCACCACTCCAAACCCAGACCGACTGCTAGCTTGGCGCTCTGGTGCTTTTTTATAGGGCCCGTGAGGCGAGGTTTGATCTTCGATCCCTCAGCTCTGACCCCCTGCTGGCTCCGCCCCCTTCGAACTCCTGATCCGATCTCGATGGGAAGCTCAGAGAGAGCAGACGTGGGTGAAATCACCGTCACTGCGCCAACAAAGGAGAGCGGACATGGGTGAAATCATCGTCGCTGCGCAACGAGGAAACCCCCGTGTCTGTTTGCAGCGATGCTGTTTTCTGGGAACTCGCCTTGGCTGGTGCAAAGATGGTGGCGTTTGCGGAGTTGAAGGTGAGGCGATAGTGTTCGTTGTTAGTTATCAGGGGAGATGTGGTTTAGGAGATGGTGGCTGTGGCTAGCGTTGTGGAGAAGGGTGGTTGTGGTTGGCATTGCGGAGGTGGTTGTGTGAAGGCGGTTGTGGAGAAGGTGGTTGTTGTGAAGGCGGCTGTGGAGAAGGTGGTTGTTCATTGTCTGTGCGGATGTTGGCGATTGTGGAGAAGATGGTTGTGGTGGTTGACATGCGATTGGTCCAAAATAACGATAGCAAAAGAAAAACGGCTACCTCAAAGAATACAGCCCTGCACACGAATAATTCCATTTCAACATCGGTGGGGAAATCTATCTGAACACAGACTTATCGACATAACTGATCTAAGGACCTATATTGTGCTCTGTAAATTTCCACAACTGTAACAATATATATATATATATATATATATATATATATATATATATATATATATATATATATATATATATATATATATATATATATATATATATATATATATATATATATATATATATATATATATATATACATACGAGGTGTGTTCAAAAAGTATCCAACCTTAATTTTTTGTGCGTAAGAAAATGAAGCTAGGGAGGCGTGGTTTGGTGCATGTATGTAAGCGATCCTAATCGGTATGCGTGAATATTTTTCCACCTGCAGAAGCTGTCAGTCGCCGACAGACCGCCGATGAGTGAGGACTTGTAAGTGAGCACCGTCGGATTTTCGTTTTTGACAAAATGACGGAAAAACTTGAATAACGCTACTGCATCAAATTTTGTGTAAAGCTTGGCGATTCCCAAGTGGAAACGATCCGCAAGATTCAACAGGCCTTCAAAACGAAGCAATGGGCACCACACAGATAAAAGAGTGGTACAACCGCTTCAAAGATGGTCGCATATCAGTGGAAAGTGAAGCACGTTCTGCTCGGCCCTCAACATCCCGAAATGAGATCGTCATTGACCAAGTGAGGACCCTGCTGATGGCAGGATCATCGAATCACGATCAGAGAACTTGCAGACGAAGCGGACGTCAGCATTGGATCGGTTCATGCCATTGTGATTGAGGTTTTGGGCTTAAGGAGAATCTCAGCGAAGTTCGTGCCAAAGTTGCTAACAATCAAGGAGAAGCAACTCCGTTTGGAGATCGCACAGGACATGCTGGAGACTGTGAACAGCGATCCCAACTTCTTCAACAGTGATCACTGGCGATGAGACCACAGTGATCCGTCATTTTGTCAAAAACGAAAATCTGACGGCGCTCACTTACACTTCCTCACTCATCGGCGGTCTGTCGGCGACTGACAGCTTCTGCAGGTGGGAAAATATTCACGCATACGGATTAGGATCGCCTACATACATGCACCAAACTATGCCTCCCTCGCTTCATTTGTTTACGCACGAAAAATTAAGGTTGGATACTTTTTGAACACACCTCGTGTATGTATATATATATATATATATATATATATATATATATATATATATATATATATATATATATATATATATATATATATATATATATATATATATATATATATACATATATTTCACATCATTCATGTATTCTTACAGCAGCCAACTGTCTACTCCAGTAACTTAAAAATTATACACCACAGGATGGAACTATCAGTAATTATGCATTAGAACGTTAACAACAAGTCATGTACATTTATTATGATCTTAAGACTGTTTAGCTCTTGCCTGCGAGGTCCATTTGTGAAAGAATAGAATTGCTTGTGCTACTCTCCATCATTCTTGTGTTTGTGCTGACTCATATCGTTTTCTGTAAATCATTTGATGCATACACTGAAAATTAAAATGATTATGTTTTATTGCAGGTGAAATTGTTCAGAAAAGCAAAGTATCAGTGATTGTTGTTTTCAGTGCAGAAAGTCGATTTGCTCCATTTGTTGAGGAACTTTGGAGAAGAAACATGACAGGAAAGATATGGATTGCAAGTGAAGATTGGGCAACGTTCAAACCATATGCCTCTGAACGACTTGCCCTCATATTTCAAGGGACCATTGGTTTTGCTCTACGTCGAGGTTCAATCCCAGGTTTTTATGAATTCCTCATAAATCTGTGGCCATTTTTCAAGAATGCACTTTGCAAGTTTGTGAGAGAATGTGCAAAATATCAAAATCAAATGGGTTATAAATACAAATTGGAATATAACAAAAAGACGATTTTCAATGCTGTGAATGTAACAGTGAAAAATAAATACAAACCTGTGGAAATGTACATTCAAGAACAATTAGAATTCTATAATAAGCAGACAATGCATTATCTGATTCCATGTAACAGGAACTCTTTACATGACATTGAATTATTTAATAAATCTTCCGGGTGGGAAACAATTAATATCTCCAAAAAACAAATGAATAATCGTATTTCATACTTTGAAAATAGGAGCAACATTATATGGAAAACAAAAATGAAATTTCCAAATAATTGCTGCAATATGGAAGACTCAAAAAATGTATTTCTTTTAGCATTCTGGGAAATGACTTTCAACTGCTCCTGGGACAAGTCAACAAAACTACGGATCTGCACCGGCCTTGAAAATTTAAGTCAACTCCAGACAGAATTCCTTGATGTGTCTCACATGAGAGTGACCTACCACACATACACAGCTACATATGCTGTTGCTCATGCCTTGCACAATTTGCAACAATGCATTCCTGGTCTCAGCCCATTTAACAATGGTACTTGTGCCGCGATTACAAACTTTAAAACATGGCAGGTAACTCGATAACAAAAAAAATCATCATACTAGTTTTTGTCATTTATTATTTTTAGTTTGCTTTCCGAAAAATCCTCATAATCTACCAAAGCTCAATATTTTATTCATATGTTGCGATTTAGTTATAATTATATTTTTATTGTAACTACTTTGTTTAAAGGAATGATTAGAATGAGAGAATAATTATGGAGAGAGACAGACAGACAGACAGACAGACATACAGACAGACATATATATATATATATATATATATATATATATATATATATATATATATATATATATATATATATATATATATATATATATATATATATATATATATATATATATATATATATATATATATATATATATATATATATATATATATATATATGCTTATGTTGGTTATAATATTTATTTGGAATGTTTTCCTTTGCCAGGAAGATTTTAAATATTTTGTTATAAACTGTTCCAATAAAAATATGCTTTCCCACATCTCTTGATTTTGATTATAATATCATTCCTGAATTGTATTTATTATATTTAATTTGTCCTCCCACTCAAAATTACAGCTCTTGTATTATTTGAAAAATGTAAATTTTGGAATTAACACGGCAGAGACTTTGTTTTTTGATAAAAATGGAAATCCTCCTGCCGTATATGAGATTGTGAATTGGCAGAAAAACACTGAAAGTGCCTTAGATTTCAAAGTTGTCGGTGGTTTTGACTCGTCACATAAAGAAGATCAGCAGCTTTGGATTCTTTCATCTGACATTGTGTGGAACGATGGCACAGAAACGGCAAGATTATTTATGTTTTCTTCAAGGAAATGTTATTTTCCAGGTTCAAAGTTGTTACGTCTCATTCAGTGATAAAAAGAATGAACATTGTCATTTCTTGTTCTTCTATTCAAATATGACAATATAATGATGTAATATAATATAATTTACAATATACAGCGGTTCACATAACTGGTACTGTGGTACACGTGCATGGTAAAAAAAAGAAATGCATACTTCAAAGATGCTCAGAAAGCTCAAAAGCATAGGAGCACAACAGATGCTTTTGATGGAAGGTTTTCTCATCAAGTGCACATCAGATTTTTCAGTGATAATTCTGATATACTGTGATTTCAAGTGTACAGAAATAAGTTTGTAATTTATAAAATTATCAGTTATATTTTACTTGTAACTTATAAAATTAACAATATATATATATATATATATATATATATATATATATATATATATATATATATATATATATATATATATATATATATATATATATATATATATATATCTGAGGACAACATGCTCGCGAAGCAGAAGAAGAGGGGTTTCTCAGCTCATGTCAGTAAGATTCTTCCGTGATAATTCTGATAATTCACAAAGTGATTTCAAAATTTAAGTGTACAAAATTAAGTTTATAAATTATAACAATATAAATTATAAGCTACACTGTAACTTAAAAATTTTAAGATTGAAAAAAAGGTCAAAGCAGAAGGCGCTCACGAAGAGGAATAAGAGGAGTCTCTGGAGCATCCAGAACAAAAACGAGAGGTTTGTGAGATCTCATCTGAAGTGAACGTTCTGAGAGACTACTTTCAGAGGAGTAAGATGCATATTAGGCTGAGAGGAGTAGGGTAAGAATACTGATTCTGGCTCACTTTGCCCCATGTAAATGAATGGGGGATTTTCAGCGATTTATATTTTTTTTCCTTAAAAATAAATCCCCTTTTTATCCCAAGGTATATTTATTTGTCTCCCCTTTTAACCTGGAGGTTGAACCTCATTGAATTGAACACCTGAGGGTTGAACAGCTCACTCATTGAACCTATAAAGATTTGTTCATTCTCAAATTCCTTCAATAGTTTAATTTTCTTTGCACAATAATCCCCATCTAAAATATTGACAAACAAAACATTTGAATCTTTATATTTTTTAAGATACCCCATTTGTGCCATTACGAAATGATAAACTTCTCTTAATGCTCTTGTTTGACCACCTCCTGAGCCACAGGTTATTTTTTGTTAAGCCCCGCCCACTTTTCTTTAAGCCCCGCCCACTTTTGTTAAGCCCCGCCCACTTTCCACAAGGTATTCAATAAGCCCCGCCCACTTTTCTTTAAGCCCCGTCCACTTTTGCTAAGCCCCGCCCACTTTTGCTAAGCCCCGCCCACTTTTTATGAGGTATTTTTTTCTAAGCCACGCCCACTTTTCCTAAGCCCCGCCCACTTTTGCTAAGCTCCGCCCACTTTTGCTAAGCTCCGCCCACTTTTCATGAGGTATTTTTCTAAGCCACGCCCACTTTTCCTAAGCCCCGCCCACTTTTGCTAAGCTCCGCCCATTTTTCATAAGGTATTTTTTTCTAAGCCACGCCCACTTTTCCTAAGCCCCGCCCACTTTTCATAAGGTATTTTTTCTAAGCCACGCCCACTTTTCCTAAGCTCCGCCTACTTTTGCTAAGCCCCGCCCACTCTTACATCATTTCCAGTTCATCTCTGACTCACAAAGAAATCACTAGAAAATTACAGGATGTTATGGTTTTGAAAAATTTCCCAATGAAGGCTTGCCTAGGCTTGCCCAGGGAATTTCCAAAGGAAACCACACCCACCAGTCTTTCTCTATAAAAGCTTCAAACCCAGGCTCCATTTTAAACATTTGTTCTTGCTGGCAATGGTGTTCTGTGTGCTTGTCTCAAACTCTCTGTCTTCTATGGAACTAAACCTTCAAGTTGATGAACTGGATTCAAACCTCTTATCTATTGAGGTAAGATTTTTTATTTTCCTATTTTCAAACTTTGATTGAAGCATACTCATTTAATAATTAAATAACTTAATTAATACATTATTATTTTCTCTCACAGGAAATTGTATCTGAAAATACTGCTTTTGCTACAACTTGGGGGGAAATTGTTGGCTTGGTTGAAGACCTTGAGTGGGATGACTTTGGTGTTCCTTGGAACTCTCTGTCTTCTATGGAACTAAACCTTCAAGTTGATGAACTGGATTCAAACCTCTTATCTATTGAGGTAAGATTTTTTATTTTCCTATTTTCAAACTTTGATTGAAGCATACTCATTTAATAATTAAATAACTTAATTAATACATTATTATTTTCTCTCACAGGAAATTGTGTCTGAAATACGAAATGAAAATACTGCTTTTGCTACAACTTGGGGCGAAATTGTTGGCTTGGTTGAAGACCTTATGAGCGACCAAGACCCACAGAACGAGTTCGTCCTTGATGACCCAACCAAAGAGTTATACCTTGGAGACCAGCAAAATCCTGAAAAAGAGTTTTACAGCAATAGTACTCATTGTGAGTTATCAAGACAATACCCACTGAACAAGTTATACCTTGATGAGCCAGAATACAAGTTTTACCTTGGAGACTCACAAATTTTGAAAAAATCAGTAAATGAGTTCTGCCTTGATGGTTTAAATAACTACCTTGGAGACTCAGGAAAAGGGTTTTGCCAAGATGGTTCTAAATATGGGGCCTACCTTGGAGACTCACAAATTTTGAAAAAATCAGTAAATGAGTTCTGCCTTGATGGTTTAAATAACTACCTTGGAGACTCAGGAAAAGGGTTCTGCCAAGATGGTTCTAAATATGGGGCCTACCTTGGAGACTCACAAATTTTGAAAAAATCAGTAAATGAGTTCTGCCTTGATGGTTTAAATAACTACCTTGGAGACTCAGGAAAAGGGTTCTGCCAAGATGGTTCTAAATATGGGGCCTACCTTGGAGACTCACAAATTTTGAAAAAAATCAGTAAATGAGTTATCCTTAAGAGACTTTGTAAGTTGGTTTTACTTTGAATACTTGAAATGTGGGTTCTGGATTGATAACTCACAATGTGATACATATCTTGGAAACTCAACGGGAATGTGGTTATACCTTGAAGACTTGGAAAGTTGGGTTTATGTTGGACACTTGAAACTTTTTTGGGGGCTTTTATTTATTTATTTATTTATTTATTATTATTTTATTTATTTATATTTTGGAGACTTTTGGAGTTGCTATCACTCTTTGGGATCTAAACCTATCGATGTAGTTCTTTGTCGGATGGTGCTTGATGGGAGCAAGATCAAGAAAGTTCTGGGAAGAAAGTGCAGGCTTACTCCCCCTTTCTACGTCATCAAACCTGAAAGCCTTAAAAGACAGAATTGGAAGAAGAAAAAAAACGTAAAAATATATATATATAGGTGGAAATCTCATTTTGAAAAAGACATTGTGTTGGGCGAGGATTGAGTTGGGGTTGAGATTTTGAATGTGAGGGTTGGGGTTGAGATTTTGAATGTGAGGGTTGGGACACACACACACATACACATCAACAAACAAAAGTTAAGCCTTGACTATTCAGTTGAGGATTCTGTGTTTGGGGTTCACAGATCTAAGAACGTCCCCCTTGACACACATTATATACTGTTATACACCTCGGACTTGGCCCTCGAGTGTCCACAACGGTGTATAGTAGGAGGGAGTGAAGCGCCAACCTATTGCTCCCATTACACACACACACACAAACAAAAGTTAAACCTTGACTATTCAGTTGAGGATTCTGTGTTTGGGGTTCACAGATCTAAGAACGTCCCCCTTGACACACATTATATACTGTTATACACCTCGGACTTGGCCCTCGAGTGTCCACAAAGGTGTATTATCTGCTTAGTTTTGTCTTTTGTAATTCCTGTGAATAAAATGAACCTAAAATCTCTTCCCTTCCAAATCATATATTTTATAAGTCCAAGGAACTGTATCTATTACATCAACAATTTTAAAAAGTTCTTTCGTCCATCGTTCAGTAAAACCCTTTTCAAAATGAGATTTCCACCTATATATTCTTACGATATCACCAACTTTGAACTTAGGTTTTCTGACATTAATCTCTTTTTCATATTTTAATTTTGTAAATGTTTCTGATGGCTTCATATTCGTTGACGTGTGAATCGTGTCATTATACTTATCCACAATATCCTGAATAAAAGATGACCATTGTTGTGAACCGAGTTGTGTGAATTTTTTATATAGTCTCTCTTTTAAGGTACGATTAAAACGTTCAACAACAACTGCCTTCCCTTCATTAAAGGTACTGTATAATGTAATACTGTTATTTTTTAGAAAATTCATAAATGTCTTGTTATAAAACTCTCTACCCTCATCAGTCCACAATTTCTTAGGTTTTCTCTTACTTTTATTAAATATCTGTTGAAAAGCTAACATAAGAGTATTACCTGTTTTGTTTTTTAAAGGGACAACCCACGCATATCTACTCCTCAAATCAATAACGGTTAAAGCATACTTGTACCCCTTATCTTTATTGAGTTCAATCAAATCAGCAGACTAGATATAATCAACTTCCTTGGAATAAACTTTCCTTCTCTGAAACTTTGTGAATATTGGTTTATGTAATTCATCAGCTAATTGCTCTTCAGTCTTAATGGCATCATTAGAGCCTATAAGTTTTTTGAATTTCCAAGTCCAAGTTTCAATTTAGCACTAATCATCTTCTTCACGATGAACCTATCAACTTTTTCTCTCAAGGTTGGATTTTGTATCAGAGACAAATTATATAACATTTCTCTATCGGCTTCATGCTTTTCTTCCAACGTTGTGGTATTCCCATAATCAATATCGTGTCTCATGCACACTTCATCAACTCTATTGATTGGTTTACTCCAGGATTTAGGATTGTCTGCCTCATCTAATCTTTTATCCAAGTTTGTGCCTGGACCACAGAAAGAATACCCTGGAAGATGTAATTCCCCTGGTAGTCCAGTAGTTGTAAATTTACTTCCTGATAAAAACTTTTGTATATCTCCTCCGAGTTTGTGTTTGGAGATAAATTGATTTTTTTGAACCACACACCGAACATATACCTTTTTGTATAACCCTGTTATTTTTACTTTTAATATATGAAATATTTTTAGTATTAGTTTTCTTTTTACATTTGAGACAATAACTCATTTATTTATGAGAAAAATTTCTGCAGAGTGCAAAAACCTTTTTAGTTTCCAACATGCACATTTGAATCTTAATTTTTAAAACATAAAGAATCCTTAGAAATGCCTTCACTCTCTCCTCCATTTATTTAAGAAAAAACTTGAATTAAAATACATGTCTTCTCGATGTCGATAGTCTTGTCGAAAGTATTGCAAATAGACTTTTTAATTCTTTGTATTCCTCCCTGGTGAGATAAGTTAATTTCTTTAATACCTCTATTCTTTTTTGAATCTCACTGGTTTCCATATTTTGATATTTATTCATTCTCTCTCTTTCCTCCCTCTCTCTCTTCTCTCTTTCCTCCTTCTCTCTCTCCTCCTCCTCCTTTTCCTCCTCTTCCCTCTCTTCTTCAACTCCTTCCTCATCCCTTACTATACTTGAATCGTTTACACCCCATAGAATATTATACATATATTCATCAGGATTTCTTGTTATTCCTGTATCCAAAATAATTTTTTACAACAGGATACCAATAAAATTTCTTTTGAATTTCTAAAAGAGCCTTACCTTTTCTTAACCTTATAATTTTTTCATTATTTAACATTCTAATTAAATCTAAAGTTGTTGGTTTATCAACATCAGCATAATGCCAATCTTTTATTGAAAATACCTCATTCTTATGTTGTAGAACATATTTATTAAAATACCGAATACCCTTTTCTTGAAGGTATGCTTGAACACAGAAATGATAATTTTCTTGAAGCCTTCTTGCTGTCATTTATGTATTAGAAATATATGTTAGAATAATATTATGGCACGAAACACCTCCCCATCTTCCCATAGTTAAATCATTTTGTATTTCCTTACTTATTATATATAATCCTGTTTTTTCTGTTTTCATGAGATAAACAAGGGCAAAACCATTATTATATTTACCCTTATTAAATTCTTTTTATTTGTTGTTTACTAATCGTGGCTCCACAAAACTCATTCTCGATACCAAGTGGATAATATTCTTCCTTACGAGACTGATTTAATTGTTCCAGGTCTTCGAGGTTAATTTTAAATGACCAATTATACCCTAAATCATTCATATCATACCCCCATTGTTCTATTCTCATACAAACGATACGCCCTTCTTTATAAAAATTTATTTTAATTCGAACTGTGAATTCTGTATGACCTGGAGATAATATCAACACTTCTGTATCTTTAGAATACACAGCCGTTTTATTTAAGTATATATATTGTGATAAATCGCTTAATCTCACCAAGTCATTCGCGTCAGTCGGGCTTGGATAATTTTTTAATTTATAAGCATTTTTCATGTTAATATTTTTGTTTATATTATATTTATATCGTTCAGCCTGTGCCTTTGTGTAATAATTTGATAAATCAATATCCAGTTCTTGAGATACACCAAAGATAGAACCATCTTTACCAACATAAGTCATTTATATTAGATTAAAAATAATATCATAAAATTTTTTATTTTTGTTGAGTTGAAATAACACATATAGACATAATTGACCACAACACTTGGAATTTAATTCTTGGACTTGAAATGTTTGATAAACACCATTCTGTAAGAATTTTATGACTTCAACAGGTGGTGGAAGACCAAAACTATCAAAATAATATTTGTCTTGACTATTAAAAATACAAACCCAATGAGAACCGTTCCCATCATTATCTTCTAAGTTCATAATAATATTCTTTGTATGTTTCGACACATTTGTTAATTCATCTCTCATACAAATAACCACATTATGAATTTTTAATTTCTTACAATATTTGGCAAGTTGTAAATTTGATGTTGTATTCTTTCCAAATTCTTTCAACCACTCATCAATGCTCATTTATTTATTAGAAAGATATAATCCATTACCTCTTTTCGTTAATTTTACACCTGCTTGTGCTATAGAAGAAAGCATATCTCCAACTAACAATCTCGCTTTATCAGGCAGACCTTCAAGTTTTTCAGCAAAATCTACAATTACACCACTTCCACTAATTTGTTTCTCCAACTCTTTGTTATGTCTTTCCAATTCTTTTTGAGCCTGGAGTTGAGCCTTCCTTTCGTTGGCAGTTTTGACCGCTGTTGAAATACCACCCGTTAATGCTCCAACCGCACTTAAACCAGCAAATAAAGGAATTAGAAATGGGAGAAATCCTCCACTCGTCTCTCTTATTGAATATTTTTTCAACATTGGTTTTGTCATTTTAATTTTAAGTGAGCCAGTGTCATTCAAGATTTTAACCTGTTCTCTTGTGAGCAAAACATCAATTCTTACTGCTCCTTTTCTCTGAATTGTATTAACGTTAATCGTACAAGGCTTTTGATTTTGAACACAAGATGATAGTTTATGAAGATTGATTTGATTAACATATACCCCAGTTGGTACTTTGCCACTCATTTATTTAACAAAAAAATTATGTGAGACTAATCATCACACCATTATCTGTATTAATCTGCAATTCTGTTTCTTCCAAAAGCAAACAATATGTATCAACTTCTTCACTCTCTCCTCTTTCAATGTATAGGGAAGTATCCACTCGATTAGACTTTATAGTTTCTTTTTGAGCGCTCAGGTCAAACGTATAGATTGTATACAAACTTTTAAATGCTGTCATATCCAAAATAGGTTCTTTATTTCCATTACTTTCACACACCTTTTGGTAAGACTTGTATGCTTCAGCAAAATCATTTTTTTCCCAATTAATTTCCAATCTATCTCGTGGATAAAATGTTCCATCTAGAGAAACGCGAAGTTGTTTCACCTTAGCATTATCACTCAATGCATTATTCTTATCAGTCGCAGTATCACCATCTGGCTTTTTAAAAATCATCCACAGATATCGTGGCTTTCCTTCCAGAACACCCAAATTCCACGTGTAAGTAGTTTGATTGAGTTTAACGTGTTGACATCTTCTTTTGAGGTATGATACACTGAGTGGTCTCTTTGAGTTAAGTCTTCGATTCAACATCTCTTCTGTTTTAAGATTAGGAGTATATTCACTGATATACCAACTCATCTCCTCAATTACAAATTTATTCTGATCACCAAAAGCATTACCAACACCAAAAAGCAATCTATTTTCATTATCATTCCTTTGTAGTTGAAATCTAATTTTAAGACCATACAGAACTTTATCATAATCACAAAATCCAAATATACCTTTAAGAGGAACTGCCACAGTAAAACTATTTTCTGCTTTTGTATCATCATTATACATTCCTTTCCTTTGAATATATCCAGGGTCTGTGTTTGTTCCCGTTGACATATCAGGAATAAAACCTTCGACAGACCCCTTTCCCATTCTATCACTGAATGTATAGAGTGTAAATTTCATCATTTCAGATACAGCAGAGACATAATCAACCGCTTCAACTTCTTGTGTTCCAATATACAATCGCACACTATCAAACATTTTCCAGAAGAAATCATTTACAAGTGTAGCGTTTGTGTTATTCCCAGCCTTAGTGAATTTAAATTTACACAACAAGAAACTTTCGGAGAGATTCAAATAGGTTTGTTGATTATTTATTTCAAAACTTTTTGTACCATTTGTATTCCAGTCTGTTCCAGTTATTGCATTTACCTTGAAGTAATCTTCTTTTTAGTGGAGTTTGAGATAATAATAGTATCATCCAAATCATAGATACTATCAATTGCTTCCATACTTGTATTTATTTAGGAAAAAGATGTTAAAACTTTTGAAACCCTGATCCAAGTATTTGAATTATTTTCTGTCGTTCTTGGGGGGACAACTGAGTTTTACCTTTCTTAATTTCTTTTATTGCTTGTAATTTATGAGATTCTTTCTGAGCATCTTTTATACTCTTTACAGCACCTGCTACATTTCCCACAGCAGAAGCAGTTGAACCAATTAGGTCTTTATGTTTAAGAATAGTTGAACCAATACCCATGAGAGTATCAATTATCCCATCTCCTCTAAATTGATGTCCAACACCCCTTTGTCTCTTAGGTTTATAGTATCCTCTACCAAGATACATACCTTCACCCTTGTAGTACGGGGAAAGGAACATCCCATCCCCTGTAATTATTTTATATTTTCCCAACTCGTGCTTCCTCACAATAACCATCGTATTTATTTATTGAAAAACTTCACGTAGGTGAATTCTGATGGATATAACTTCTCCATTAAAAGAGATCACACGATTATCTTGGTCGGTTATCCTAAAATTTACTCTGTGTATGGTTTTTCCTGACACAGGTAGATAAACCAAATTTTTAGGCTCCATATTGAATTTATAACCAATTGGGGTTGAGTATGCGCTGAATGAAAATATTGTATTTGTTTTTAATCCATCATTATAAGCACCATCAATCAAATCACAGTGAATTAACACCGAATTTATTCCTGAGGATATTTGAATGACATTATCACTGTAAAACGTCCCATTACTTTCAATCTTTTTTGAGGAGAAACCTAATAACTCTCTAAATGAATTATCAATTGTGAAATCAACCTTGTAGTTATTTTTAACTTTAATCGTTGATTTTGAAGTATGTTTTTGAATGTTTATAATAATATTTTTTGGTTCATCACCCTGTTCTTTCATAAGACGAGCAATTTCGGAAGATATTTGAGAAATCTCGTATGCTCCGGGTGAGACTGTTATCGTTTTGTATCCACTTCCCGGATTATAACTAAACTTGTCATTTTTCTCGGTTATATTAAATAAGGTATTATAAGTCTCCATGGACAATAAAGATGCCTCATATTCTTTTGTTGTGTCAAGTTGTAGTGGGTATGGGAATGAAGATGTGTGGTCGCTTGTTGTGAAATTAAAACTCAGGATTGTGCTTCTCATCTTATTTAATATGAGATAAAATGTCTTTATATTGAGATTTATTAATTATTTTCATGTTCATCAACTGGTCTAAAATGGCTGATGCTTCATTAAAACAATTGTTATTTCCAGCCTTCTTACTGCCGAACAACACTAACAGTCTATTAACTAATTGCGATGGGTCATTTGGAAGAAAACTAATACCTGAACCAAGGATACTTAAAGCCTGAATAATGTGTTTCTCCTTCTCATTCTTCCTACTTTTACCAGAAAGAATAACCTTATAATTTAGAGTGTTCAGCAAATCAATATATACTCTATCATCATTATTTTCCATATCCAATGGTTTATCAATATACTTTGATTCATCCCTCACAGTTGAACCTTGCCTTCCATCTTTTGTGAGAAGAAACATTAATCTCGGAGTTAGTTTAACAGGGGGTTGAGCAGAACTTAAGAACTTTAATTCATCATTAAATATCAATACCTTTTCTTGAACAAGATGAAATATTGCTGGTTGTTCTGTTGGAATGAGTCCTGCTTTGGTTTTTGAATCCGCTGAATATTCATTGTTTTGAACAGCATTCACAATATAATCAGCGGCTTGATTAATCTCTTCCAGTTGTTGAAATAAACCTTCATCATGTTCTAATTCTCCAATATGCTCTAATTCTTCCTCCGTCATTTGACTAAAATCTTTTAACATTTGAAGCTTTCTAGGAGTATATTCTACTGTGGGAACTGTGGAAACATCTTTCATTTTTTCTTGGGAAGTTTTTAAAAGTGGTTTAAAAAATTTCTCTTGTTTTTTTTCAAATGCTTCTTCGCCCGTTAGTTTCTGTCTGCGTTTCTTCTTTATGTCTTCCTGTTGTTTTACAACTTTTGAAACCAACTCTTGATGTTCCTTAAATCTTCTTGCTCTTTCTTTTGTATCCATTTATTTATTGTAAAATATCATTTAATGAATTGTAAAGATCAACAGGGAAATTTTCCTTTTCTTCATCATTCAAGTAGATGTGTTCAAATAAATCCTTTTCTTTAAATATTTCATCAAATTCTTTATTAACATTAATGCGAGTTGTAATTTCTTCTTCACTAATCCTTGCATCTCTGCTTTTCATACGTTTGTGTTGAGTTTCTTCATCAACATCAAAACCGAATGATAAAATCTTCACTCCGCTCAGATATTTAATAATTTGTCTCGTTCCTTCTGGATTAGTTTCTAATATCCCAACACCACCAGATTTTAGTTTCTTTAACTCACTCTTACAATGTGAATATTTTGTTGTACCAAGAGAAACCTCCTCAAATATTTGTCCTTCATTCCTCAATCGCATATGTTCCTCCACTGAAATATAGTGATAATCTTCACCTTTTACTTCTCCAGGTCTTATTGCTCTAGTTGTTGTTGATACAATGCGTATCACGGGGTGTTTTTTAAGTAAATTTACAATATTCTCATTTGTACTACACAAGAACCTTGATTTATGAAAGTTTTTTCCAGAAGCAGATTTACCCACAAGATTTATAATAATAGTTGTCATTTATATATGTAATTGTTTATAAAACAAAAAATATATCCCTTAATATCTCATCTTGTTTCACAACAATATATTTATATTTTTCAGTCGTGTGCTTCATATAATCCTCAAATTTCTTTTTACTACATAATGTAGAACAATTATCTCTCCAAAAATTATTGATATCTATTGAATTTAACTTGAATAAAATAAAAGTATTAGCATTGTTTCTGATGGAACGACGAGGAAGTTGAAAGTACGATTGACTAAGATAAATACAATTACAAGAAGAATGTCTCCCTCTTGTGTAGTAGCTGTCCATTACCGTTTGGTTTCTCTCATTAACACAATCATCAAAGATAACGAGGTTCTTTTTTGATTTATCCAAATCTTGGGGAGACGGTATATCATCCGTATTATCACTAAGAATACAAGTTATAAGATTTGATTTCTTTTTACATCTCTGTGTATCACAAAATAGTTGAATTATATCTTCAATGTTATAATCATTTAGGTTTTTTTGACGTTTAAATAAACCTATTATATCTTCTTTTTGAAGACCAGCATTAAAACCTTGTGAGAGTAGTTGATACTCTGGTTGAAAACTCGACTTTGTGAAAATTATTAAATTATCATAATCTAAAAAGTTGGGAGTGAGGAGCATTTTTAAAAGTAAGCAGGTTTTTCCACATCCACTTGAACCAACTATGAGACATCTTAATGAATTTGGGAGATTTTTATGGTTGTTAAATTTTATCTTATTTTCCCAAATAGGTAAAAAATCATTCATTTATATATTTGAAAAACAGGTTATTTAATTTATTATTGGCTTTTTTAGAAACTCTATATTTTATCCTAAGTTCAGGTTTAATTTCAAGATAATCCATTATTTTATTTATACAATATCTTGTGTTGATATTTCCCTGAAAATTACATCCATGAATAATATACAACAACAATCCTTTGAACATTTCTCTTATACGTTCAGTTTCTTCCCTTGTAAGGAAAGGTGTGTTATCATCCTCATACTTTACATTCATTTCTCTAATCAATCTTGTAAAGTAATTCATTTTTGGTGTAAATCTAAAAGAATTATTTTCCTTTTTATATTTTTTATTATCATTAATTAGAAGATAATCACAGAATATACATTGTTTATAGGCTTTTGACTCTGTGTTTAATCCCCGTCTTTCACACGCAGGACAATTCTCAAATTTGTCATATGGAGAATCAGGAAAGTCTAGCATATTTATAAAGTAAAACTTTACTTAAACTGAAATTCATCTATACTTTCAGTTGTATATTACCATCGATATCGATATACTTTTTTTCATTATCAGATTCAACGACAACATTTTTTATATTAAACGTAATTTTAAAATTATCGTTAACTACTATTGAACGAAATGTCATTTCACCTGATATATTAACATCCTTTATTTCATCAAGATTTACATCTTTAGGGTTGTTGAAAAAAATACAAATTTCTCCTTGCATATTACAGATGGTCTTATCTTTTCTTTCTAAAGCTTCATCCATAAGGTTTTTGTTCTTTGATACTTTTTCTTGTTTCATTGCTTTTTCTAGTTTTGAATATATTACTAGAAGGAGAGGAGAAACTTTTGTTAGAGATACTTTAATTGATGTTCTACCAGGTATACTAAAAGCCCTTCCACTGAAGGAAATTGAAGAACTCATATTATTTACCATAATAGTTTTTATCCAATAGTTGTTATATTTATCTTTGTTCAATTTTACATCCTTGACATATTTCTCAGTATCTTTAACAGATGAAGAGATTGATTGAAACTTGTCTTTTGTGTCTTGAAACATTGTATTTATTAAGTGAAAAAGTTGGAGGATAAAATGTTTTTAAGCACAGATTCACCTATAAATTAAACGAAATTTTCATCAAGAAAATTTTAGTTTAAGCAAAGTTTTATTCTATAAATATGGTGAATACAACGTACTGCGATGTTTGTAATCACGAATATAAACATTATAGAAAACACCTCCGAACCAACAAACACACATTTAATCTATTTCATCAAATATCTCCTCTTGAGTTGGAAAGAAAACATTGTGATATCTGTTCAAAGGATGTTTTGAAGAGTAGTTATAATCAACATCTTCAATCACAAAAACACAAGAAAAATGAGTTTAAAGTAAAGGGAGACTATTATATTAAAAACACTGATGAGGCATTTAAAGGGCATATAAAAATAAGGATTTTTCAATTTGGAGAACCCGGTCCATCATCAATAGCTGAATCAATTGAAATAGTGAAACCCGATGTTGAAAAATTTATTAAAAAGACATTAAAAGAAATAAAAACTTTAAAGTTTTATATGGGAGTGAAAATGAATATGAAAAGACAAGATGAAGAACAAACTCCTTATATGAGAACAGATCTTCATTTTATAACATCATTTCAAGATTTTTTGAATAGTGGGGTTTATGAAGAACTATCAAGACAAGAGGAGGATGTTGATAATACAGTGGTAGGAAGTGGATTCAATATTAAAAAAATCATCTTTTTAGATATACACATTAGTAGGGTAAGAATACTGATTCTGGCTCACTTTTCCCCATGTAAATGAATGGGGGATTTTCAGCGATTTATATTTTTTTTCCCTAAAAATAAATCCCCTTTTTATCCCAAGGTATATTTATTTGTCTCCCCTTTTAACCTGGAGGTTGAACCTCATTGAATTGAACACCTGAGGGTTGAACAGCTCACTCATTGAACCTATAAAGATTTGTTCATTCTCAAATTCCTTCAATAGTTTAATTTTCTTTGCACAATAATCCCCATCTAAAATATTGACAAACAAAACATTTGAATCTTTATATTTTTTAAGATACCCCATTTGTGCCATTACGAAATGATAAACTTCTCTTAATGCTCTCATCTGACCACCTCCTGAGCCACATATCATTTTGAGATTATAGTAAATTGTTTTTTCATTGTTCAATTGATAACCATCAAAGTTTTCAGTCCATTCAAGGATATTCATTTTTTCTTTACATCCTCTAACTTACTAGTTTTTAAATTAATTCGCTTATTTGTTTTATTTACCTTTGTTTTAGTTATTTTTTCAATAAGACTTATTTGATATTTTTCACATTCATTATGTTTTACATTTATATACCAAGACTGAGATTTTCTCCACTCTTTAGTTTGATTAATACTTGGTTTAACCATTTATATATTGTGAAAAAGGCGGCGGTAGCCCTTAAAAACCCTAACCCATCTTCCCATCGTTAAAACATAATCTATTTTATACACTCTATCATACAATATCCATATGGAACACAATCTATTCCATTATCTAAAATAAATCTCTTATCATCAAAGGCTCCTAATGCCTTTTTATTTACTTCTTCACTATATATGTTATGTTTATAACTTCTTATTGTATTCATTTTCCTATATTCTTCTTTCTTATTCATCAAACAATTATAATAATTTCTAAAAGTTATTGATTTCTTTATTACATATTTCTTTATTCCCTTTAACCTCTTATCAATCTGTTCACCATACTTATAAGCATATGCCTTTGCTCTCAATCCAATAAACTCACTCATTACTTTTCCACCCAACTCATCCTTAAACTTACCAATAACCTTTTCATTCTTTTTGGAAAATAACTCACTCTTCTTGCTGAAATTACTTGTATCATATACTCCAATATTTTTCTTCATATCTTCATAAACATCATCAGTTTTTATATCTAGGATAAAACTATCAGTATCCATATACAACAATGAAACATTTTCACCATACTCTTTCTTTAAGTCATTATACAAATAATCATACATCAATATCTTTGATAAATCAAGAACTGCTGTTCCAATATAAATTGGTTTATCCATTACAATACTTTCCTTTTTCATATGAATTGCAGAAAAGTTCTCTGAAAAAACCTCTTCTCTCTCAAAACTTGGTTTATTTATCAATCTCGAAGCTTCTTTCCAAGATGTTGCGAATCTAATGTTTTGCCTGTTTCTAACATTTTCCATAGTCTTTCCAAATACAGCATTATTCATTAATTTATAAAAGTCCCCTTCAAATTTTACTTTTGTATTTGCTCTCATATCTGTATTGAATTGAATATACTTTTTCACCCAAGGACTTTGTTTAAATTTTAAAACTCTATGAATTTTAGCTACTCTCAATCCTTCTCTCAAAAACTGTTTTAAGCTTCTCTGATGCAAAACATATCCCTCTTTATCATAGAATGTTGTTAATAACTTTTCTGTTGATTTACCTTTAATATTAAAACTTTTATGATAATCACTTAACCATTCTTTCTTTGGAGTTTCTTTCTCACATGCAAAAGGAAGATCTTTATGCTTATTATGAAGATCACTCGGGTACCTCAAATCAACTTCAAAATAATAACCTTCTTCTTCGTCATTCAATTCCTCTTGAGAAGAAATAACAATATTCATCAAAGCCTTTTCATAATCCTTTTCTTCCACCCACTCTAATTTACCATAAGGCAGAGATTGAGACATTGCCCATCCATACAAATTATTAGCATCAAAATACATCAAATAATTACTATCTTTTTCACTATCATAATTTGGGAGATATTTATTATTTGCTTTCGCATATTTTTGAACATACTTGTGATATTCCACCTCTCTTGGACTTCTCAATCATCAAAAGCATATCAACATCACTGATTAAATCTATATCTTGTTTTGTCATTTTCAACATTGCACTCCAAGCTAAACCAGGAGCTGTGAAATAGTGGGCAGGGTCTAATCCATAACAATTTTTATTATGACAGAGTGTTCTAAAAGCCTCAAACACATCAGCTAACAATAAAACATCTGTTTTTAGATATAAATCGTGATATTCTCCAAGGTTCTTTATCTTAAATATTTTCCATATTTCTTGTGCGTGTTTATATTCCTTATCACTTATCTCTTCTTCATAAAGGTTATTATAGAAACTTTCTTTTGAAGGAAGTTGTGTTTCTTTAAATCTCATAAATGAATCCATATAATCATAAGGATAAATTCCCTTACTTGTAAGAATTTTCTCTTTACTTTGAATTTCATTCCTTGTTTGAATTTCCTCTCTCGTAAGAATTCCTTCTTTAATCAGAATTTCATCTTTAATCTGAATTTCCTCTTTAGTTCGAATTTTCTTTATAATTAGAATTTCATCTTCAGTTAGAATTTCTTCATTAATTAGAGTTTCCTCTTTACTTTGAATTCTCTCTTTAATCTGAATTTCCTCTTGAGTGAGAATTTCCTCTTTTGGAAAGAATGAATTAAGATTTGGAAAAGAGTCCGTGGAGCTTAGATTTGATGCGAGGTAGGCTAGTGGTGTTCCCATAAACTTGTAAGAATCTAAAAACCTAATACGAGTTAAAGGTTTTGTGAATATCATTTTTGAAAATGAAATATACTTTTGACTTGTGTTTGTTATGGCAGAAATATTCCCTGGTGTTTTTGAAAGTTCATTTATAAATAGATGTGTATCATAGTTGGCGCTGTTGTGAAGAAAGACTGGAATAAAAGAAGGTAATTTATAATTAAGATTACAACAGGAATGAGCGGGACCTCTATATTTACCAGTAAGATGACAATGGTCTCTAACTTTAGACTCCTTAATTTCCCCCTCACAAATATGGCAGATATTGTTCATTCTAAATTCTAATTTTTCTTCTTTGGTTAATTTCATCGGTTCATTTGTTTCTTTCATTAATTTAGTGAGTCTTATACAATCCTTTTCTAATCGTTTTACAAACTCTTGTGAAGCATTTTTTCCACGATAATGTTCAAGTTTGTTATACTTTTCTCCAACAGATGATTTGATATAATAACAGAAACCACAAGGAATATGTTTTTGATATTTATTTGTATATGGTTCTTTTGGATTAGGAGAAGCAGTATTTATCTTTTTTAAGGATACATTCAAAATCAGCGTATATCACAAATGGGTGCATGATAGATTTATTATAATCTTCAAAATAAATCTTTTCACCAGGTTTAGGCATTGTAATTACAGCTGATTTATGATTACTACAATATTTTGAATGTTGTTCTAATCGTTCTTTTGTATGAAATGAATTAAGACATCGCTTACAAGGATATATTTTGTTTGCTGTTCTGAATACCTGAGAAGAGATTAATCTTGATAAATTATTGATGTATGTGTAATGTGAATTCTTTCCAACACTAAAATATAAAAGGTCAATGTGTGTTTCTTCATTTTTATAGTTGTTTGAAATTTTTAATATTTGAACTTTGTTTGTATCCGTTAATCCATATACATTAATAGAAAGATTATTCTTTTTCTCAAATTTAGGAATATCTGTTAGTGGCATTGGGAATTTAAAATCTTTAATGTCCAAGGTATTCTCATATTTCATATATTGTTTTACTCTTTCTGAATTACATTTTGGTGGATGTAAGTGAGCAAGAACAGACCAGAGAAAACATTTATTATCATTGTTCTTAATATTAACAACTGCCTTCTTTAGTTTTATTTCTTTTGGTAATTCAATATAAGAAGAAGCTTTAAGAGGGTTTGATTTTAGAATGTGTATATCTAAAAGATGATTTTTTAATATTGAATCCACTTCCTACCACTGTATTATCAACATCCTCCTCTTGTCTTGATAGTTCTTCATAAACCCCACTATTCAAAAAATCTTGAAATGATGTTATAAAATGAAGATCTGTTCTCATATAAGGAGTTTGTTCTTCATCTTGTCGTTTCATATTCATTTTCACTCCCATATAAAACTTTAAAGTTTTTATTTCTTTTAATGTCTTTTTAATAAATTTTTCAACATCGGGTTTCACTATTTCAATTGATTCAGCTATTGATGATGGACCGGGTTCTCCAAATTGAAAAATCCTTATTTTTATATGCCCTTTAAATACCCCATCAGTGTTTTCAATATAATAGTCTCCCTTTACTTTAAACTCATTTTTCTTGTGTTTTTGTGATTGAAGATGTTGATTATAACTACTCTTCAAAACATCCTTTGAACAGATATCACAATGTTTTCTTTCCAACTCAAGAGGAGATATTTGATGAAATAGATTAAATGTGTGTTTGTTGGTTCGGAGGTGTTTTCTATAATGTTTATATTCGTGATTACAAACATCGCAGTACGTTGTATTCACCATATTTATGGAATAAAACTTTGCTTAAACTAAAATTTTCTTGATGAAAATTTCGTTTAATTTATAGGTGAATCTGTGCTTAAAAACATTTTATCCTCCAACTTTTTCACTTAATAAATACAATGTTTCAAGACACAAAAGACAAGTTTCAATCAATCTCTTCATCTGTTAAAGATACTGAGAAATATGTCAAGGATGTAAAATTGAACAAAGATAAATATAACAACTGTTGGATAAAAACTATTATGGTAAATAATATGAGTTCTTCAATTTCCTTCAGTGGAAGGGCTTTTAGTATACCTGGTAGAACATCAATTAAAGTATCTCTAACAAAAGTTTCTCCTCTCCTTCTAGTAATATATTCAAAACTAGAAAAAGCAATGAAACAAGAAAAAGTATCAAAGAACAAAAACCTTATGGATGAAGCTTTAGAAAGAAAAGATAAGACCATCTGTAATATGCAAGGAGAAATTTGTATTTTTTTCAACAACCTTAAAGATGTAAATCCTGATGAAATAAAGGATGTTAATATATCAGGTGAAATGACATTTCGTTCAATAGTAGTTAACGATAATTTTAAAATTACCTTTAATATAAAAAATGTTGTCGTTGAATCTGATAATGAAAAAAGTATATCGATATCGATGGTAATATACAACTGAAAGTATAGATGAATTTCAGTTTAAGTAAAGTTTTACTTTATAAATATGCTAGACTTTCCTGATTCTCCATATGACAAATTTGAGAATTGTCCTGCGTGTGAAAGACAGGGATTAAACACAGAGTCAAAAGCCTATAAACAATGTATATTCTGTGATTATCTTCTAATTAATGATAATAAAAAATATAAAAAGGAAAATAATTCTTTTAGATTTACACCAAAAATGAATTACTTTACAAGATTGATTAGAGAAATGAATGTAAAGTATGAGGATGATAACACACCTTTCCTTACAAGGGAAGAAACTGAACGTATAAGAGAAATGTTCAAAGGATTGTTGTTGTATATTATTCATGGATGTAATTTTCAGGGAAATATCAACACAAGATATTGTATAAATAAAATAATGGATTATCTTGAAATTAAACCTGAACTTAGGATAAAATATAGAGTTTCTAAAAAAGCCAATAATAAATTAAATAACCTGTTTTTCAAATATATAAATGAATGATTTTTTACCTATTTGGGAAAATAAGATAAAATTTAACAACCATAAAAATCTCCCAAATTCATTAAGATGTCTCATAGTTGGTTCAAGTGGATGTGGAAAAACCTGCTTACTTTTAAAAATGCTCCTCACTCCCAACTTTTTAGATTATGATAATTTAATAATTTTCACAAAGTCGAGTTTTCAACCAGAGTATCAACTACTCTCACAAGGTTTTAATGCTGGTCTTCAAAAGAAGATATAATAGGTTTATTTAAACGTCAAAAAAACCTAAATGATTATAACATTGAAGATATAATTCAACTATTTTGTGATACACAGAGATGTAAAAAGAAATCAAATCTTATAACTTGTATTCTTAGTGATAATACGGATGATATACCGTCTCCCCAAGATTTGGATAAATCAAAAAGAACCTCGTTATCTTTGATGATTGTGTTAATGAGAGAAACCAAACGGTAATGGACAGCTACTACACAAGAGGGAGACATTCTTCTTGTAATTGTATTTATCTTAGTCAATCGTACTTTCAACTTCCTCGTCGTTCCATCAGAAACAATGCTAATACTTTTATTTTATTCAAGTTAAATTCAATAGATATCAATAATTTTTGGAGAGATAATTGTTCTACATTATGTAGTAAAAAGAAATTTGAGGATTATATGAAGCACACGACTGAAAAATATAAATATATTGTTGTGAAACAAGATGAGATATTAAGGGATATATTTTTTGTTTTATAAACAACTACATATATAAATGACAACTATTATTATAAATCTTGTGGGTAAATCTGCTTCTGGAAAAAACTTTCATAAATCAAGGTTCTTGTGTAGTACAAATGAGAATATTGTAAATTTACTTAAAAAACACCCCGTGATACGCATTGTATCAACAACAACTAGAGCAATAAGACCTGGAGAAGTAAAAGGTGAAGATTATCACTATATTTCAGTGGAGGAACATATGCGATTGAGGAATGAAGGACAAATATTTGAGGAGGTTTCTCTTGGTACAACAAAATATTCACATTGTAAGAGTGAGTTAAAGAAACTAAAATCTGGTGGTGTTGGGATATTAGAAACTAATCCAGAAGGAACGAGACAAATTATTAAATATCTGAGCGGAGTGAAGATTTTATCATTCGGTTTTGATGTTGATGAAGAAACTTAACACAAACGTATGAAAAGCAGAGATGCAAGGATTAGTGAAGAAGAAATTACAACTCGCATTAATGTTAATAAAGAATTTGATGAAATATTTAAAGAAAAGGATTTATTTGAACACATCTACTTGAATGATGAAGAAAAGGAAAATTTCCCTGTTGATCTTTACAATTCATTAAATGATATTTTACAATAAATAAATGGATACAAAAGAAAGAGCAAGAAGATTTAAGGAACATCAAGAGTTGGTTTCAAAAGTTGTAAAACAACAGGAAGACATAAAGAAGAAACGCAGACAGAAACTAACGGGCGAAGAAGCATTTGAAAAAAACAAGAGAAATTTTTTAAACCACTTTTAAAAACTTCCCAAGAAAAAATGAAAGATGTTTCCACAGTTCCCACAGTAGAATATACTCCTAGAAAGCTTCAAATGTTAAAAGATTTCAGTCAAATGACGGAGGAAGAATTAAAGCATTTAGGAGAATTAGAATATGATGATGAAGGTTTATTTCAACAACTGAAAGAGATTAATCAACCCCCTGATTATATTGTGAATGCTGTTCAAAACAATGAATATTCAGCGGATTCAAAAACCAAAGCAGGACTCATTCCAACAGAACAACCAGCAATATTTCATCTTGTTCAAGAAAAGGTATTGATATTTAATGATGAATTAAGGTTCTTAAGTTCTGCTCAACCCCGTGTTAAACTAACTCCGAGATTAATGTTTCTTCTCACAAAAGATGGAAGACAAGGTTCAACTGTGAGGGATGAATCAAAGTATATTGATAAACCATTGGATATGGAAAATAATGATGATAGAGTATATATTGATTTGCTGAACACTCTAAATTATAAGGTTATTCTTTCTGGTAAAAGTAGGAAGAATGTGAAGGAGAAACACATTATTCAGGCTTTAAGTATCCTTGGTTCAGGTATTAGTTTTCTTCCAAATGACCCATCGCAATTAGTTAATAGACTGTTATTGTTGTTCGGCAGTAAGAAGGCTGGAAATAACAATTGTTTTAATGAAGCATCAGCCATTTTAGACCAGTTGATGAACATGAAAATAATTAATAAATCTCAATATAAAGACATTTTATCTCATATTAAATAAGATGAGAAGCACAATCCTGAGTTTTAATTTCACAACAAGCGACCACACATCTTCATTCCCATACCCACTACAACTTGACACAACAAAAGAATATGAGGCATCTTTATTGTCCATGGAGACTTATAATACCTTATTTAATATAACCGAGAAAAATGACAAGTTTAGTTATAATCCGGGAAGTGGATACAAAGCGATAACAGTCTCACCCGGAGCATACGAGATTTCTCAAATATCTTCCGAAATTGCTCGTCTTATGAAAGAACAGGGTGATGAACCAAAAAATATTGTTATAAACATTCAAAAACATACTTCAAAATCAACGATTAAAGTTAAAAATAACTACAAGGTTGATTTCACAATTGATAATTCATTTAGAGAGTTATTAGGTTTCTCCTCAAAAAGATTGAAACGAATGGGACGTTTTACAGTGATAATGTCATTCAAATATCCTCAGGAATAAATTCGGTGTTAATTCACTGTGATTTGATTGATGGTGCTTATAATGATGGATTAAAAACAAATACAATATTTTCATTCAGTGCATACTCAACCCCAATTGGTTATAAATTCAATATGGAGCCTAAAAATTTGGTTTATCTACCTGTGTCAGGAAAAACCATACACAGAGTAAATTTTAGGATAACCGACCAAGATAATCGTGTGATCTCTTTTAATGGAGAAGTTATATCCATCAGAATTCACCTACGTGAAGTTTTTCAATAAATAAATACGATGGTTATTGTGAGGAAGCACGAGTTGGGAAAATATAAAATAATTACAGGGGATGGGATGTTCCTTTCCCGTACTACAAGGGTGAAGGTATGTATCTTGGTAGAGGATACTATAAACCTAAGAGACAAAGGGGTGTCGGACATCAATTTAGAGGAGATGGGATAATTGATACTCTCATGGGTATTGGTTCAACTATTCTTAAACATAAAGACCTAATTGGTTCAACTGCTTCTGCTGTGGGAAATGTAGCAGGTGCTGTAAAGAGTATAAAAGATGCTCAGAAAGAATCTCATAAATTACAAGCAATAAAAGAAATTAAGAAAGGTAAAACTCAGTTGGGCCCCCAAGAACGACAGAAAATAATTCAAATACTTGGATCAGGGTTTCAAAAGTTTTAACATCTTTTTTCCTAAATAAATACAAGTATGGAAGCAATTGATAGTATCTATGATTTGGATGATACTATTATTATCTCAAACTCCACTAAAAAAGAAGATTACTTCAAGGTAAATGCAATAACTGGAACAGACTGGAATACAAATGGTACAAAAAGTTTTGAAATAAATAATCAACAAACCTATTTGAATCTCTCCGAAAGTTTCTTGTTGTGTAAATTTAAATTCACTAAGGCTGGGAATAACACAAACGCTACACTTGTAAATGATTTCTTCTGGAAAATGTTTGATAGTGTGCGATTGTATATTGGAACACAAGAAGTTGAAGCGGTTGATTATGTCTCTGCTGTATCTGAAATGATGAAATTTACACTCTATACATTCAGTGATAGAATGGGAAAGGGGTCTGTCGAAGGTTTTATTCCTGATATGTCAACGGGAACAAACACAGACCCTGGATATATTCAAAGGAAAGGAATGTATAATGATGATACAAAAGCAGAAAATAGTTTTACTGTGGCAGTTCCTCTTAAAGGTATATTTGGATTTTGTGATTATGATAAAGTTCTGTATGGTCTTAAAATTAGATTTCAACTACAAAGGAATGATAATGAAAATAGATTGCTTTTTGGTGTTGGTAATGCTTTTAGTGATCAGAATAAATTTGTAATTGAGGAGATGAGTTGGTATATCAGTGAATATACTCCTAATCTTAAAACAGAAGAGATGTTGAATCGAAGACTTAACTCAAAAAAACCACTCAGTGTATCATACCTCAAAAGAAGATGTCAACACGTTAAACTCAATCAAACTACTTACACGTGGAATTTGGGTGTTCTGGAAGGAAAGCCACGATATCTGTGGATGATTTTTAAAAAGCCAGATGGTGATACTGCGACTGATAAGAATAATGCATTGAGTGATAATGCTAAGGTGAAACAACTTCGCGTTTCTCTAGACGGAACATTTTATCCACGAGATAGATTGGAAATTAATTGGGAAAAAAATGATTTTGCTGAAGCATACAAGTCTTACCAAAAGGTGTGTGAAAGTAATGGAAATAAAGAACCTATTTTAGATATGACAGCATTTAAAAGTTTGTATACAATCTATACGTTTGACCTGAGCGCTCAAAAAGAAACTATAAAGTCTAATCGAGTGGATACTTCCCTATACATTGAAAGAGGAGAGAGTGAAGAAGTTGATACATATTGTTTGCTTTTGGAAGAAACAGAATTGCAGATTAATACAGATAATGGTGTGATGATTAGTCTCACATAATTTTTTGTTAAATAAATGAGTGGCAAAGTACCAACTGGGGTATATGTTAATCAAATCAATCTTCATAAACTATCATCTTGTGTTCAAAATCAAAAGCCTTGTACGATTAACGTTAATACAATTCAGAGAAAAGGAGCAGTAAGAATTGATGTTTTGCTCACAAGAGAACAGGTTAAAATCTTGAATGACACTGGCTCACTTAAAATTAAAATGACAAAACCAATGTTGAAAAAATATTCAATAAGAGAGACGAGTGGAGGATTTCTCCCATTTCTAATTCCTTTATTTGCTGGTTTAAGTGCGGTTGGAGCATTGACGGGTGGTATTTCAACAGCGGTCAAAACTGCCAACGAAAGGAAGGCTCAACTCCAGGCTCAAAAAGAATTGGAAAGACATAACAAAGAGTTGGAGAAACAAATTAGTGGAAGTGGTGTAATTGTAGATTTTGCTGAAAAACTTGAAGGTCTGCCTGATAAAGCGAGATTGTTAGTTGGAGATATGCTTTCTTCTATAGCACAAGCAGGTGTAAAATTAACGAAAAGAGGTAATGGATTATATCTTTCTAATAAATAAATGAGCATTGATGAGTGGTTGAAAGAATTTGGAAAGAATACAACATCAAATTTACAACTTGTCAAATATTGTAAGAAATTAAAAATTCATAATGTGGTTATTTGTATGAGAGATGAATTAACAAATGTGTCGAAACATACAAAGAATATTATTATGAACTTAGAAGATAATGATGGGAACGGTTCTCATTGGGTTTGTATTTTTAATAGTCAAGACAAATATTATTTTGATAGTTTTGGTCTTCCACCACCTGTTGAAGTCATAAAATTCTTACAGAATGGTGTTTATCAAACATTTCAAGTCCAAGAATTAAATTCCAAGTGTTGTGGTCAATTATGTCTATATGTGTTATTTCAACTCAACAAAAATAAAAAATTTTATGATATTATTTTTAATCTAATATAAATGACTTATGTTGGTAAAGATGGTTCTATCTTTGGTGTATCTCAAGAACTGGATATTGATTTATCAAATTATTACACAAAGGCACAGGCTGAACGATATAAATATAATATAAACAAAAATATTAACATGAAAAATGCTTATAAATTAAAAAATTATCCAAGCCCGACTGACGCGAATGACTTGGTGAGATTAAGCGATTTATCACAATATATATACTTAAATAAAACGGCTGTGTATTCTAAAGATACAGAAGTGTTGATATTATCTCCAGGTCATACAGAATTCACAGTTCGAATTAAAATAAATTTTTATAAAGAAGGGCGTATCGTTTGTATGAGAATAGAACAATGGGGGTATGATATGAATGATTTAGGGTATAATTGGTCATTTAAAATTAACCTCGAAGACCTGGAACAATTAAATCAGTCTCGTAAGGAAGAATATTATCCACTTGGTATCGAGAATGAGTTTTGTGGAGCCACGATTAGTAAACAACAAATAAAAGAATTTAATAAGGGTAAATATAATAATGGTTTTGCCCTTGTTTATCTCATGAAAACAGAAAAAACAGGATTATATATAATAAGTAAGGAAATACAAAATGATTTAACTATGGGAAGATGGGGAGGTGTTTCGTGCCATAATATTATTCTAACATATATTTCTAATACATAAATGACAGCAAGAAGGCTTCAAGAAAATTATCATTTCTGTGTTCAAGCATACCTTCAAGAAAAGGGTATTCGGTATTTTAATAAATATGTTCTACAACATAAGAATGAGGTATTTTCAATAAAAGATTGGCATTATGCTGATGTTGATAAACCAACAACTTTAGATTTAATTAGAATGTTAAATAATGAAAAAATTATAAGGTTAAGAAAAGGTAAGGCTCTTTTAGAAATTCAAAAGAAATTTTATTGGTATCCTGTTGTAAAAAAATTATTTTGGATACAGGAATAACAAGAAATCCTGATGAATATATGTATAATATTCTATGGGGTGTAAACGATTCAAGTATAGTAAGGGATGAGGAAGGAGTTGAAGAAGAGAGGGAAGAGGAGGAAAAGGAGGAGGAGGAGAGAGAGAAGGAGGAAAGAGAGAAGAGAGAGAGGGAGGAAAGAGAGAGAATGAATAAATATCAAAATATGGAAACCAGTGAGATTCAAAAAAGAATAGAGGTATTAAAGAAATTAACTTATCTCACCAGGGAGGAATACAAAGAATTAAAAAGTCTATTTGCAATACTTTCGACAAGACTATCGACATCGAGAAGACATGTATTTTAATTCAAGTTTTTTCTTAAATAAATGGAGGAGAGAGTGAAGGCATTTCTAAGGATTCTTTATGTTTTAAAAATTAAGATTCAAATGTGCATGTTGGAAACTAAAAAGGTTTTTGCACTCTGCAGAAATTTTTCTCATAAATAAATGAGTTATTGTCTCAAATGTAAAAAGAAAACTAATACTAAAAATATTTCATATATTAAAAGTAAAAATAACAGGGTTATACAAAAAGGTATATGTTCGGTGTGTGGTTCAAAAAAAAATCAATTTATCTCCAAACACAAACTCGGAGGAGATATACAAATGTTTTTATCAGGAAGTAAATTTACAACTACTGGAATACCAGGGGAATTACATCTTCCAGGGTATTCTTTCTGTGGTCCAGGCACAAACTTGGATAAAAGATTAGATGAGGCAGACAATCCTAAATCCTGGAGTAAACCAATCAATAGAGTTGATGAAGTGTGCATGAGACACGATATTGATTATGGGAATACCACAACGTTGGAAGAAAAGCATGAAGCCGATAGAGAAATGTTATATAATTTGTCTCTGATACAAAATCCAACCTTGAGAGAAAAAGTTGATAGGTTCATCGTGAAGAAGATGATTAGTGCTAAATTGAAACTTGGACTTGGAAATTCAAAAAACTTAGAGGCTCTAATGATGCCATTAAGACTGAAGAGCAATTAGCTGATGAATTACATAAACCAATATTCACAAAGTTTCAGAGAAGGAAAGTTTATTCCAAGGAAGTTGATTATATCTGGTCTGCTGATTTGATTGAACTCAATAATGATAAGGGGTACAAGTATGCTTTAACCGTTATTGATTTGATGAGTAGATATGCGTGGGTTGTCCCTTTAAAAAACAAAACAGGTAATACTCTTATGTTAGCTTTTCAACAGATATTTAATAAAAGTAAGAGAAAACCTAAGAAATTGTGGACTGATGAGGGTAGAGAGTTTTATAACAAGACATTTATGAATTTTCTAAAAAATAACAGTATTACATTATACAGTACCTTTAATGAAGGGAAGGCAGTTGTTGTTGAACGTTTTAATTGTACCTTAAAAGAGAGACTATATAAAAAATTCACACAACTCGGTTCACAACAATGGTCATCTTTTATTCAGGATATTGTGGATAAGTATAATGACACGATTCACACGTCAACGAATATGAAGCCATCAGAAACATTTACAAAATTAAAATATGAAAAAGAGATTAATGTCAGAAAACCTAAGTTCAAAGTTGGTGATATCGTAAGAATATATAGGTGGAAATCTCATTTTGAAAAGGGTTTTACTGAACGATGGACGAAAGAACTTTTTAAAATTGTTGATGTAATAGATACAGTTCCTTGGACTTATAAAATATATGATTTGGAAGAGGAAGAGATTTTAGGTTCATTTTAT
Source organism: Eptatretus burgeri (assembly GCF_056783735.1). Lineage (NCBI taxonomy): Eukaryota > Metazoa > Chordata > Myxini > Myxiniformes > Myxinidae > Eptatretus > Eptatretus burgeri. The sequence goes on from NC_140961.1 coordinate 156,746,270, forward strand.
TCACAGGAATTACAAAAGACAAAACTAAGCAGATAATACACCTTTGTGGACACTCGAGGGCCAAGTCCGAGGTGTATAACAGTATATAATGTGTGTCAAGGGGGACGTTCTTAGATCTGTGAACCCCAAACACAGAATCCTCAACTGAATAGTCAAGGTTTAACTTTTGTTTGTGTGTGTGTGTGTAATGGGAGCAATAGGTTGGCGCTTCACTCCCTCCTACTATACACCGTTGTGGACACTCGAGGGCCAAGTCCGAGGTGTATAACAGTATATAATGTGTGTCAAGGGGGACGTTCTTAGATCTGTGAACCCCAAACACAGAATCCTCAACTGAATAGTCAAGGCTTAACTTTTGTTTGTTGATGTGTATGTGTGTGTGTGTCCCAACCCTCACATTCAAAATCTCAACCCCAACCCTCACATTCAAAATCTCAACCCCAACTCAATCCTCGCCCAACACAATGTCTTTTTCAAAATGAGATTTCCACCTATATATATATATATATATTTTTACGTTTTTTTTTTCTTCTTCCAATTCTGTCTTTTAAGGCTTTCAGGTTTGATGACGTAAAAAGGGGAGTAAGCCTGCACTTTCTTCCCAGAACTTTCTTGATCTTGCTCCCATCAAGCACCATCCGACAAAGAACTACATCGATAGGTTTAGATCCCAAAGAGTGATAGCAACTCCAAAAGTCTCCAAAATATAAATAAATAAAATAATAATAATAATAAATAAATAAATAAATAAATAAAAGCCCCCAAAAAAGTTTCAAGTGTCCAACATAAACCCAACTTTCCAAGTCTTCAAGGTATAACCACATTCCCGTTGAGTTTCCAAGATATGTATCACATTGTGAGTTATCAATCCAGAACCCACATTTCAAGTATTCAAAGTAAAACCAACTTACAAAGTCTCTTAAGGATAACTCATTTACTGATTTTTTCAAAATTTGTGAGTCTCCAAGGTAGGCCCCATATTTAGAACCATCTTGGCAGAACCCTTTTCCTGAGTCTCCAAGGTAGTTATTTAAACCATCAAGGCAGAACTCATTTACTGATTTTTTCAAAATTTGTGAGTCTCCAAGGTAGGCCCCATATTTAGAACCATCTTGGCAGAACCCTTTTCCTGAGTCTCCAAGGTAGTTATTTAAACCATCAAGGCAGAACTCATTTACTGATTTTTTCAAAATTTGTGAGTCTCCAAGGTAGGCCCCATATTTAGAACCATCTTGGCAGAACCCTTTTCCTGAGTCTCCAAGGTAGTTATTTAAACCATCAAGGCAGAACTCATTTACTGATTTTTTCAAAATTTGTGAGTCTCCAAGGTAAAACTTGTATTCTGGCTCATCAAGGTATAACTTGTTCAGTGGGTATTGTCTTGATAACTCACAATGAGTACTATTGCTGTAAAACTCTTTTTCAGGATTTTGCTGGTCTCCAAGGTATAACTCTTTGGTTGGGTCATCAAGGACGAACTCGTTCTGTGGGTCTTGGTCGCTCATAAGGTCTTCAACCAAGCCAACAATTTCGCCCCAAGTTGTAGCAAAAGCAGTATTTTCATTTCGTATTTCAGACACAATTTCCTGTGAGAGAAAATAATAATGTATTAATTAAGTTATTTAATTATTAAATGAGTATGCTTCAATCAAAGTTTGAAAATAGGAAAATAAAAAATCTTACCTCAATAGATAAGAGGTTTGAATCCAGTTCATCAACTTGAAGGTTTAGTTCCATAGAAGACAGAGAGTTCCAAGGAACACCAAAGTCATCCCACTCAAGGTCTTCAACCAAGCCAACAATTTCCCCCAAGTTGTAGCAAAAGCAGTATTTTCAGATACAATTTCCTGTGAGAGAAAATAATAATGTATTAATTAAGTTATTTAATTATTAAATGAGTATGCTTCAATCAAAGTTTGAAAATAGGAAAATAAAAAATCTTACCTCAATAGATAAGAGGTTTGAATCCAGTTCATCAACTTGAAGGTTTAGTTCCATAGAAGACAGAGAGTTTGAGACAAGCACACAGAACACCATTGTCAGCAAGAACAAATGTTTAAAATGGAGCCTGGGTTTGAAGCTTTTATAGAGAAAGACTGGTGGGTGTGGTTTCCTTTGGAAATTCCCTGGGCAAGCCTAGGCAAGCCTTCATTGGGAAATTTTTCAAAACCATAACATCCTGTAATTTTCTAGTGATTTCTTTGTGAGTCAGAGATGAACTGGAAATGATGTAAGAGTGGGCGGGGCTTAGCAAAAGTAGGCGGAGCTTAGGAAAAGTGGGCGTGGCTTATTGAATACCTTGTGGAAAGTGGGCGGGGCTTAACAAAAGTGGGCGGGGCTTAGCAAAAGTGGGCGTGGCTTAGAAAAATTACCTCATGAAAAGTGGGCGTAGCTTAGCAAAAGTGGGCGGGGCTTAGGAAAAGTGGGCGTGGCTTATTGAATCCCTTGTGGAAAGTGGGCGGGGCTTAACAAAAGTGGGCGGGGCTTAAAGAAAAGTGGGCGGGGCTTAACAAAAAATAACCTGTGGCTCAGGAGGTGGTCAAACAAGAGCATTAAGAGAAGTTTATCATTTCGTAATGGCACAAATGGGGTATCTTAAAAAATATAAAGATTCAAATGTTTTGTTTGTCAATATTTTAGATGGGGATTATTGTGCAAAGAAAATTAAACTATTGAAGGAATTTGAGAATGAACAAATCTTTATAGGTTCAATGAGTGAGCTGTTCAACCCTCAGGTGTTCAATTCAATGAGGTTCAACCTCCAGGTTAAAAGGGGAGACAAATAAATATACCTTGGGATAAAAAGGGGATTTATTTTTAGGGAAAAAAAATATAAATCGCTGAAAATCCCCCATTCATTTACATGGGGAAAAGTGAGCCAGAATCAGTATTCTTACCCTACTCACATTCTAAAATCAAACCCTCTTAAAGCTTCTTCTTATATTGAATTACCAAAAGAAATAAAACTAAAGAAGGCAGTTGTTAATATTAAGAACAATGATAATAAATGTTTTCTCTGGTCTGTTCTTGCTCACTTACATCCACCAAAATGTAATTCAGAAAGAGTAAAACAATATATGAAATATGAGAATACCTTGGACATTAAAGATTTTAAATTCCCAATGCCATTAACAGATATTCCTAAATTTGAGAAAAAGAATAATCTTTCTATTAATGTATATGGATTAACGGATACAAACAAAGTTCAAATATTAAAAATTTCAAACAACTATAAAAATGAAGAAACACACATTGACCTTTTATATTTTAGTGTTGGAAAGAATTCACATTACACATACATCAATAATTTATCAAGATTAATCTCTTCTCAGGTATTCAGAACAGCAAACAAAATATATCCTTGTAAGCGATGTCTTAATTCATTTCATACAAAAGAACGATTAGAACAACATTCAAAATATTGTAGTAATCATAAATCAGCTGTAATTACAATGCCTAAACCTGGTGAAAAGATTTATTTTGAAGATTATAATAAATCTATCATGCACCCATTTGTGATATACGCTGATTTTGAATGTATCCTTAAAAAGATAAATCCTGCTTCTCCTAATCCAAAAGAACCATATACAAATAAATATCAAAAACATATTCCTTGTGGTTTCTGTTATTATATCAAATCATCTGTTGGAGAAAAGTATAACAAACTTGAACATTATCGTGGAAAAAATGCTTCACAAGAGTTTGTAAAACGATTAGAAAAGGATTGTATAAGACTCACTAAATTAATGAAAGAAACAAATGAACCGATGAAATTAACCAAAGAAGAAAAATTAGAATTTAGAATGAACAATATCTGTCATATTTGTGAGGGGGAAATTAAGGAGTCTAAAGTTAGAGACCATTGTCATCTTACTGGTAAATATAGAGGTCCCGCTCATTCCTGTTGTAATCTTAATTATAAATTACCTTCTTTTATTCCAGTCTTTCTTCACAACAGCGCCAACTATGATACACATCTATTTATAAATGAACTTTCAAAAACACCAGGGAATATTTCTGCCATAACAAACACAAGTCAAAAGTATATTTCATTTTCAAAAATGATATTCACAAAACCTATAACTCGTATTAGGTTTTTAGATTCTTACAAGTTTATGGGAACACCACTAGCCTACCTCGCATCAAATCTAAGCTCCACGGACTCTTTTCCAAATCTTAATTCATTCTTTCCAAAAGAGGAAATTCTCACTCAAGAGGAAATTCAGATTAAAGAGAGAATTCAAAGTAAAGAGGAAATTCTAACTGAAGATGAAATTCTAATTATAAAGAAAATTCGAACTAAAGAGGAAATTCAGATTAAAGATGAAATTCTGATTAAAGAAGGAATTCTTACGAGAGAGGAAATTCAAACAAGGAATGAAATTCAAAGTAAAGAGAAAATTCTTACAAGTAAGGGAATTTATCCTTATGATTATATGGATTCATTTATGAGATTTAAAGAAACACAACTTCCTTCAAAAGAAAGTTTCTATAATAACCTTTATGAAGAAGAGATAAGTGATAAGGAATATAAACACGCACAAGAAATATGGAAAATATTTAAGATAAAGAACCTTGGAGAATATCACGATTTATATCTAAAAACAGATGTTTTATTGTTTGCTGATGTGTTTGAAGCTTTTAGATCACTCTGTCATAATAAAAATTGTTATGGATTAGACCCTGCCCACTATTTCACAGCTCCTGGTTTAGCTTGGAGTGCAATGTTGAAAATGACAAAACAAGATATAGATTTAATCAGTGATGTGGATATGCTTTTGATGATTGAGAAGTCCAAGAGAGGTGGAATATCACAAGTATGTTCAAAAAGATATGCTAAAGCAAATAATAAATATCTTCCAAATTATGATAGTGAAAAAGATAGTAATTATTTGATGTATTTTGATGCTAATAATTTGTATGGATGGGCAATGTCTCAATCTCTGCCTTATGGTAAATTAGAGTGGGTGGAAGAAAAGGATTATGAAAAGGCTTTGATGAATATTGTTATTTCTTCTCAAGAGGAATTGAATGACGAAGAAGAAGGTTATTATTTTGAAGTTGATTTGAGGTACCCGAGTGATCTTCATAATAAGCATAAAGATCTTCCTTTTGCATGTGAGAAAGAAACTCCAAAGAAAGAATGGTTAAGTGATTATCATAAAAGTTTTAATATTAAAGGTAAATCAACAGAAAAGTTATTAACAACATTCTATGATAAAGAGGGATATGTTTTGCATCAGAGAAGCTTAAAACAGTTTTTGAGAGAAGGATTGAGAGTAGCTAAAATTCATAGAGTTTTAAAATTTAAACAAAGTCCTTGGGTGAAAAAGTATATTCAATTCAATACAGATATGAGAGCAAATACAAAAGTAAAATTTGAAGGGGACTTTTATAAATTAATGAATAATGCTGTATTTGGAAAGACTATGGAAAATGTTAGAAACAGGCAAAACATTAGATTCGCAACATCTTGGAAAGAAGCTTCGAGATTGATAAATAAACCAAGTTTTGAGAGAGAAGAGGTTTTTCAGAGAACTTTTCTGCAATTCATATGAAAAAGGAAAGTATTGTAATGGATAAACCAATTTATATTGGAACAGCAGTTCTTGATTTATCAAAGATATTGATGTATGATTATTTGTATAATGACTTAAAGAAAGAGTATGGTGAAAATGTTTCATTGTTGTATATGGATACTGATAGTTTTATCCTAGATATAAAAACTGATGATGTTTATGAAGATATGAAGAAAAATATTGGAGTATATGATACAAGTAATTTCAGCAAGAAGAGTGAGTTATTTTCCAAAAAGAATGAAAAGGTTATTGGTAAGTTTAAGGATGAGTTGGGTGGAAAAGTAATGAGTGAGTTTATTGGATTGAGAGCAAAGGCATATGCTTATAAGTATGGTGAACAGATTGATAAGAGGTTAAAGGGAATAAAGAAATATGTAATAAAGAAATCAATAACTTTTAGAAATTATTATAATTGTTTGATGAATAAGAAAGAAGAATATAGGAAAATGAATACAATAAGAAGTTATAAACATAACATATATAGTGAAGAAGTAAATAAAAAGGCATTAGGAGCCTTTGATGATAAGAGATTTATTTTAGATAATGGAATAGATTGTGTTCCATATGGATATTGTATGATAGAGTGTATAAAATAGATTATGTTTTAACGATGGGAAGATGGGTTAGGGTTTTTTAAGGGCTACACGTGGTTTTTTCACAATATATAAATGGTTAAACCAAGTATTAATCAAACTAAAGAGTGGAGAAAATCTCAGTCTTGGTATATAAATGGAAAACATAATGAATGTGAAAAATATCAAATAAGTCTTATTGAAAAAATAACTAAAACAAAGGTAAATAAAACAAATAAGCGAATTAATTTAAAAACTAGTAAGTTAGAGGATGTAAAGAAAAAAATGAATATCCTTGAATGGACTGAAAACTTTGATGGTTATCAATTGAACAATGAAAAAACAATTTACTATAATCTCAAAATGATATGTGGCTCAGGAGGTGGTCAGATGAGAGCATTAAGAGAAGTTTATCATTTCGTAATGACACAAATGGGGTATCTTAAAAAATATAAAGATTCAAATGTTTTGTTTGTCAATATTTTAGATGGGGATTATTGTGCAAAGAAAATTAAACTATTGAAGGAATTTGAGAATGAACAAATCTTTATAGGTTCAATGAGTGAGCTGTTCAACCCTCAGGTGTTCAATTCAATGAGGTTCAACCTCCAAGTTAAAAGGGGAGACAAATAAATATACCTTGGGATAAAAAGGGGGGTTTATTTTTAGGGAAAAAAAATATGAATCGCTGAAAATCCCCCATTCATTTACATGGGGAAAAGTGAGCCAGAATCAGTATTCTTACCCTACTGAGAGGCATATGAAAAATTGGAGTGGCGATTGGGAAAACAGACAAACACGCTCAAAGCTGAAAATTTTTTGTGTGAGGATAAAACCATTAGAAATGCTGGTACTCATTGGAGAAACTAAATAAAAAAAATTGTGTGAACAAAATAAAATATGCATGTATGTGTATATATAAATATATATCTATATATATATATATATATATATATATATATATATATATATATATATATATATATATATATATATATATATATATATATATATATATATATACATACATACACACACATACACATACACATACACAAACACATACACATACATACATACATAAATACACATACACACACACATATCAAATGCACCTTGTTACTGATATGGTGAGCATCGCCGTGGATTATGTCCCACAAGGTAAAACCGCATAATCCGCAATGAGTAACCATCTGTCTGCCAGCAAGATGATTGTTCCCGCTAATACAACCATTCAACCAGAAGGTACGTGATGTGATCGGTGGGTAAAACAAGCTCGAATGAGCTAAGATCCTCGTCCTATTAATGATGACGTCATAAAAACGAATATCACGTCATTGTGATGTATCAGGTTTGCGATGAATTATCTGTGCTAATGCCCGGCTTGATTCCCACAAACAAAATTCAAACAGCTTGCTTAGTTTCGGAGATAATGCGATAGGCGATTTCCATTAGCGGTGATATTATGACGTCAACTTTTTTTCTAGGAAGAATTTCCAAAATCGGCGATGGTTACTGCCTGCGCATGGGCTTTCTGCATATACATGGAAAGGTTCACGAAGATCCAATGAAAACTCTGGGTTGTGAAACAAAAAAGTCAAAAAATAGGAATGACATCATAAAAATTGATTTGACGTCATAGTGATATATCATCTGTGCGGTAATTCATCTCTGATAATGCCCTGTTCGATTCCTGCAAATAGAATTCAAAAAGCTTGCCTTGTTTCGGAGATAATTTTTTCGGCATTTTCCATTCGTGGAGATATTTTGACGTCATAACTTTTTTTCAAGGAGGAATTTTCAAAATCGGAGATGGTTACTGTCTGCGCAGCGTATTTCTACATACTGTATATATGACAAGTTTCAGGGAGTTTCGATGAAAATGTAGGCTGTGAAACAAATGAACCAAAAAACAAAAAATGTCAAAAAATAGGAATGACGTCATAAAAATTGATATGACGTCATAGTGATGTATCATATGTGCGTTAGTTACTCTCTGCTAATGCTATGTTCGATTCCCACAAACAGAATCCAAAAAGCTTGCCTAGTTTCAGAGATAATTATTTCGGCGATTTCCATTAGTGGAGATATTTTGACGTCATAACTTTTTTCTAGGAGGAATTTTCAAAATCGGATATTGTTACTGTCTGTGCAGGGTATTTTTACATATATTCGCCAAGTTTCAGGAAGTTTCGATGAAAACTGTAGGCTGTGAAACAAAAAAGTCCACAAGAACAACAACGTGAGTAATACTTAGAGATACTCCACGAGGATCTAACAAAACATGTGGAGTGTGACGTGCACTACCCCAATCTCCAATGGACATAGTCCAATGGACATAATCTCCAATGGACATACCATGCTCACCATAACATTCAGGTGGTGCGTCTGATTTATAAACGACAAATGTGTTCATTCAGTGGTTAGATATTTATTGGTATGGTGCCCTGTTGTTGGAAAATAAACCTGACATAAAGATAGTTGGCTTAGTTTGATATGTAAATGATGTTCACCATATAATTTTTGTCTGTTAGACAGTCACCAGGCCAAAGCTTCTGGGTTGGAGGTGAGGCTTTGGTGAAGGACTGTCCATTGGGGATTGCGAGAGTGCTCGTCTCACTCCACATGTTTTGACATATATATATATATATATATATATATATATATATATATATATATATATATATATATATATATATATATATATATATATATATATATATATATATATATATATATAATTGTTTTATATAAAATTGTAAACTTTTAATTCAAATCTGTTTCAGGTTCCAAGGTCTTTGTGCAGCAATCCCTGTCAAGCTGGAACACGCAAGGCTGCACAGAAAGGAAGGCCCTTATGTTGTCATGATTGCATTGCTTGCACACAAGGGCAATTCTCCAATGATACAGGTGAAGCTTGAAGGGCACTCGGTAAAGCACATACCTCCGCCGTATCATGCATGATCCTTAAGAACATAACTTTTTAAAATATCATGCTATGTATCGTTTTTGGCCCTTCTCTCAATGCTGGAGAATCACTTAAAAATTAAATAAACCCCTAAACAGATCCGGATTTGGATGTTCAACAACATCTAATCAGTTCGTCCTTGTCACACACCCAACATCCCCACCAGATTTCATTGGATCCATCCACAACTTTTTGAGATATCCTGCACAAACACAAACAAACAAACAGACAAACAAACAGACAGAAAGGGGTGAAAACATAACCTCCTTCACCTTCAGTGGCGGAAGTAGTAAATACGATCAACATCAAGATTAAAAAAAATGATACGAGCGAGTCTCTTGTTTATTACTGAGAGCTTGCACTACTGCATTTGTTCAGCACCTTTGGTGTTTTACACAATACATATATCAGAACAAGTGTCAGGCTGTTTAATTTGTAATGCTCTCTTTTTTTTTTGCTTTGCACTTGGAATCTAAAATAAAACCATGGAAAACAGTCAACTAAAATTCTGTTATGCATGACTTCTAGTGATCAAGAGAACACTAATTTCATAGGACTTGTTGGAAGAAAGGGCTAATTGTGCATAAATATATCGAGTGCGAGTAATTTTGAGAGAGAGAAAGAGAGAAAGAGAGAAAGAGGATTCCAGAAGATGAGACGCCCAGTTTAAAATTTATCCAAGAGACAGCACCCACATTGCTAAATGACCCTGCCTGTGAAACACTGGGATGACAGTTTATAGCTGTCTCGGGATTCAAACCCAGTCTGGACAGCTATGATTGAGCATGCATACCTTTTAGCTTTCCTGCCTCTGAGCTTTCCTGCCGTGGCAATTCATTACTTAATTACAACTTATTTTTAAAACATTTTTTACTTATTGTGATTGTATCATTTATTTTGCCTCCCTATCTCTGTTATCGAACCACGGGATCGCCATTGATTGAAGCTTGAAGAATGTGCGCTAAGTGATCCATTAAACTGTTGAAGAAACTTTTTTAAACGAAAAGTTTAATTTATGTTGGTATTTATCTATGTCAAAGTGGTGGGTTTTATCATGGAAGATCGCAGAAAAATGGGAAACATTGTGTAAAATAAAATTTCACATTTTCAGCCAGCCAGGCCACCTGTTGCAGCGCAGAACAACACATGGCCAACGTAGGTGAGTGGCCCATGAACTTTGTTCAGGTCGATCGTAATAGTATTCAGTGAAATTGTGAATATTGTAGAGCACTCGCCAAGTGGCTGAATCACTTCAATGAAATAGTTGATAAGAAACAGATCGCTTGGCATGCAATTAGTAATCACCGAACCGTCCTTAAACATACACGACCTGGAGATGCCCAAAATGTCAAATATGTCCGAATTGAGCAAACTAACACTTTTTAGGAGTCCAAACTGCTGATAAGTTCGACTCTGGAGCATAAAATTTGTAATTCAGCTTCGTTTAAGAGATTCTCAAGGTTATTGCATATGTGGAAATGAAATAAGGCCAGGAATGCTGGCATCTCCGGGCATTTATAAGGATTGCAGTGTACCCAGCGATTTGTAGCTATGATGAACAGGCATTCGATAATATGAGTGAGGAAAGTGAAAAAAAAGTTTATCTTGAAGAAATTATTATGGCCTGTTCCAATGTCAAGGCATGGTTGAACAGGCCAAAAAGCATGGCGGCTTCAGACCCCAGTGAGGTTACCCAGGATACGCCTTAAGACCCCAAAGAGTGAGGTGGCTGAGGAGAACCTGATAAAGGATGTAATTAAATAAGGCCGTTAATTATCTTGAAAAGTGGTGTTTTAATTAACCCAAACAACCAATTTTCACTCATGCAATTTCATGGAGTTCCCTAAGTATGCATTCAAAGTTTCAGGATGCGAGGGTTCATGGCTTTGGAGTTATGGAGAAGAAACACATACGCTCACACATATTAACATTTGTTTGTGTCCAACAACACCCGATTTCCAAGCCATTCTCCAAATTAATGTGGTTTCTAAGTTACACAACCAAATGTTTTCCACCCATCACACGATGAATGTGTGTTTGTGTGTGTGTTGCATGTGTGTGTTGTTTATGAAGCATAACATATTCTTTCAGCTAACTCCACTATCTCTCTCTCTCTCTCTCTCTCTCTCTCTCTCTCTCTCTCTCTCTCTCTCTCTCTCTCTCTCTCTCTCTCTCTCTCTCTCTCTCTTTCTCTTTCTCTTTCTCTTTCTCTTTCTCTTTCTCTTTCTCTTTCTCTCTCTCTTTCTCTTTCTCTTTCTCTTTCTCTTTCTCTTTCTCTTCGTCTTCCTCTTCCTCTTCCTCTTCCTCTTCCTCTTCCTCTTCCTCTTCCTCTTCCTCTTCCTCTTCCTCTTCCTCTTCCTCTTCCTCTTCCTCTTCCTCTTCCTCTTCCTCTTCCTCTTTCTTTCTCTCTTTCTCTTTCTTTTTCTCTCTTTCTCTTTTTCTCTCTTTCTCTCTCTCTCTCTTTCTCTCTCTCTCTCTCTCTCTCTCTCTCTCTCTCTCTCTATCTCTGTCTCTCTTTCTCTCTCTGTCTCTCTTTCTCTCTCTCTTTCTCTCTCTCTTTCTCTCTCTCTGTCTCTCTTTCTCTCTCTCTCTCTTTCTCTCTTTCTCTTTCTCTTTCTCTTTCTCTTTCTCTCACCCTCCCTCCCTTCGGACGTGTCTGGACCTTCATGTCTGGATGGTGGTTGTCTCCGGACATTGATTATGTCCGGATGACCCTTCCCCTCACACTGCCGTCCCTTCCCCTGCTATCATGCCGCCTTCCCTTCCCCTCACACTTCCTTCCCCTCCAAATTTGCTGCCTTCCCTTCACCCACCCCACCTCACACCCCGACTTCCTCACTTCCCACCTGTCCTCATTCTCCCTCCCTCTTCCCTCCTCCACCCCTCTCTGTCTGGACCGAACCGACACTCACAATGCTGTACCTTGTCCTCTCCTTATGCTGCCTTCCCTTTCCCTCCCCTCATGCTGCCTTCCCTTGCCCATCCTCACACTGCCTTGCCATCCTATCGTGCTGCCTTCCCCTCCTCCATGCTGCCTTCACCTCACCTTGTGCTGCCTCCCACCCCCTCACACTGCCTTCCCCTCCCTTCCCCTCATACTGCCTTGCCTTCCCTTCCCCTCCCCCCAGGCTATCCTCCTGCCAAACCCCCTCCACTACCATTCAATTCTCAGGAGGTCGAGGAGAGGAAGGGCTGTCAAAGAATGTGAGAATTAGACAAATGAATGCTTTTTTTTAAGCAGTTGTAACTGCTGCTTGGATCAATACAGTTTTCATCATGCAATGGATCACCGGATCACGTCAGATTAGCCGAGAGGTATGCACACTTGCACTAAGCTGTTTCGCCTGGGTTTGAATCCCAACCCAGCTTTAAACAGTCATCCCGGTGTTTTACAGGCAGGGTGATTCCTCATTGTGTGTGTGATCTCTCGGATTGACGTTAAACTGGGCATCACATCTGCCAGAAACTCCCCCTTTCCTCACCTACTCTACCCCTCTACACTCTCCCTCCCTCTCCCTCCCTCTCTCCCTCTCTCCCTCTCTCTCCTCTCTCTCCTCTCCCTCTCCACCTCCACTCCATCCTCTCTCATTCCCCTCACTCCTCTATCCTTCCCCTACCTCCTCTCTCCCTCCCATTCCTCTTTCTCCCCCCAAAAAAGAAAAAACCCTCGGCATTGAAGCAACCGGTTGTATTTGTAGTATCCACTAAATCCTTCAACAAAATGCCCTGTGTTATGTTTCATTTTGAGCAGTATACATCTCTTTAATATATAACCCTTATTGAAAAAATTTGAACAAACATATTTCGCTTGAGAAAAAGTATTCTTTGTGTTTTAGAATCTCAGGAATGCTTTTACTGCCCCAAGTACTTTTGGTCAACTCAACAAGGAGATGGCTGTGAACCAATGACTGAAGAATTTCTGGCTTTGTATGATGCATTGACGACCATTCTGTTGGGTATTTCACTCATTGGAATGGTGTTTGTTATTGTGTTTCTTGTGATAATGTGCCATCAACATGAGCTCCCTCTGGTGAGAGATGAAAATTTTGAAATGAATCTCCTTCTCCTTGTGGCATTAGGAGGATGCTTTTGCAGTTCAGTTGCTTTTATTGGGAAACCAACAAACAACTTATGTTGCTTAAGGGAAACATTTCCTTGTATTATGCTATCATTTGCCATAGCCTGCATGGTGGCAAAATGCACAAAAGGAATAATTGCTTCGAAAGGTAATGTGTTAATATTTGTTATCATTGTCGTTGTTCAGGAAACTAATGTTTCCATCAAACTTTTTATAATTGTATCACATTGTAAGTTACAAGATGATTTGCACAAAAGTGGTTTGAATTCTCTCAAGTCAAACTTGGTGGCAGAGTGATGAGCACATCTCTTCTGAGCCTCACTAAAGGCCGGATGTGTTGCTGGCTGCCAAACGAGAATGGCCTGGGCTTCACTTTTCTACGGTTCCCGTTGAGATGTCCTTTTAGCTTGTTTGTTCTGTAGTCCTGGCCCTGGTTGGCGGCGGCTGATGGGAGGTGGAGGGCATTTGCCGAGCCTGACTCCGCCGATGATTTCTCCCACTCCTATTTGATCATGCGGCTGAACAATATTTCCTTTCACGGTTTGGTTCCTCTCTTCCCGGGGATGCCAGATGATCTGAAAGATTGAATGATGACATGTCGTGCCACGGACGATATCCCAATGAAGGGTGCAGGTCACATGAAGTGCTGGCAAATTTCAACAGGAAACATCGCGTCTCTGGACATGGCAGAAGGTGGCCAGGGGAATTGATACCCAGGCACCGATCCTCTGAGTCCTGGAACGCTTACACAACCTGGAGACCCATGCAGTAGTCTGGGCCAGGCCTGAGCTCAGTGCCAGTGTATTGAGGGAGAGGGGAAGAGTTTTCCACTCCATTCCCTTGAGGGAATCCAATGGGGGGTTGGCATAGCAGCGCCTTGCGGCTGCATTGGGGTGGACCTGATGGTCTTGTCTTTGGTTCAACCCCCTGCTGAGTCATATCAAAGATTTAATTCAGCTTGTGCTGCTTCCTTAGATGATGCTCAGCAATGTGGTGTTCTTGTTTTGTTTGTTTTTGTCCATTTTTCCAGCAGCAACACAATAAACCATACTCTGTCTTGAGTAAACATTCGTACTCCCCATATTGGGAATTATCAAAAACATGAACGTGTTTTTTTTTTTTTGTATACCTTGTCGAGGCTCGTATGAGAGCTAACACAAAACTCACAGCAAGGGGGCATGAGACAAGAGGGGCGGGAGTGGAAGGCATAAAACAGTGGGGAACAGAAACATTAGGTGAACTGTGGAAGGGAGAGGGATGGGGATGGGACGGGGAACATGGCGAAGAGAAGATGGACATTACAGGGACTTTCAGGAAGGAAAGCAGGGGAATTGAAGGAAGTGGGCTTGGGTGGATTATCGGGGCTAGAAAAGATCGAGGATTTGGATGGAGGAAGATAAGAGGTGGTGGTGAACAGCTGTTTTGAAAGCCTGGTGGGAAGAATGGGAAAGAATAGAGTGAGGAAGTTTATTCCAAAGCTGAGAAAAAAGAGGAATGAAAGAGTGAAGATGAGCAGTGATTCGTGATTTTGGTAGTTTTACCAGAAGGGGTTGTTGGAGGACCTTGAGCGCCCTGTGGAAATGTGGTGGGGACAAATCGCAGAGAGAGCAGGGGGGGGCAAGGCTGGAGAGGAGTCGGTAGAAGAGAGAAAGACCAGCGACCAACCTGCGGTGATTGAGTGTGAGGCCCAAATACTCAGCTTCATTGCGGGAGATGCTGATGATCTTAAATGCCCTGGTTTCGACAGCGTGAAGCCGAGAAAGGTGGAAGGCAGGAGCACCAGCCCAGAGGGGAGAGCAGTACCCCATCAGGCTATGGACAAAAGCTTTGTAAGTGGTCAGGAGTTCAAGAGGGCCCAGGAAGGACTTTGCACGACGGAGGATTCCCAGTCAGCGACTGGCTTTTCAGGCGAGGTTGGAAATGTGACTTTCCCAGGAAAGGTCATGGCAGATAGTGAGACCCAGAAGCATGAAAGAAAAGACTTCTTCCAGAGGATTGTTGAGAAAGTGAATGGGGGGGGTTTCTAAATGGTCCTTTCGAAGAGACATAGTGAGTGTGAGATTTGTCTGGATTGAAAGACATGTTCCACATGTTGGACCAGTGTGATTTTATCCAGATCTGCAGTGTGCGAAGAAGCTGCTGCTTGCCGGTCTGAGGGATGACAGATGGTACGGCAGAGGGTGGAGTCATCGGCAAAGAGAAATAGAGGATTTTCCTCTATTTGATGACAGAGAGATCATTGATGACAACCAGAAAAAGAACAGGGCCCAGAACGCTACCTTGAGGAACTCCAGCCTGCACAGGAAGAGGGATGAAAGAACTCCATTTAGGGCCACATGTTGACTGCGACAGGAGCGGAAGTCTGCAAGCCATGATTGGAGATGACCTTGAATACCATGGGAAGAGAGTTTGGTGAGTAGTGCAGGGTGCCAGACTGTGTGAAAAGCACATGATATGTCCAGGGATACGGCTCGGATTTCCTGTCTGGCATTGAGGACCTCCATCCATTTATGGGAGAGCATAAGCAGCATATCCAGGGTAGAGTGACCTGG
Source organism: Eptatretus burgeri (assembly GCF_056783735.1). Lineage (NCBI taxonomy): Eukaryota > Metazoa > Chordata > Myxini > Myxiniformes > Myxinidae > Eptatretus > Eptatretus burgeri. Next base: position 156,762,019 of record NC_140961.1, read on the forward strand.
TCTGAAACCAAATTGATGATTGGAAATCAAGCCATTGGAGAAGAGGAAGGATTTCATGTCTGAAGCGATGATGGATTCCATAACCTTGCTGATGATTGGGAGAAGGCTGATTGGTCTATAGTTACAGGGATCTGTTTTTGCACCTTTTTTATGCAGGGCAGTGATGTTAGCAGATTTCCAAGCAGATGGCAGATGACCTTGGGCAAATGAGAGGGTGAATAGAACAGAGAGAGGGTGAGCAAGAGCAGAAGAGCAGGCTTTGAGGACACGTGGGCTGATGCTGTCTGGACCGGTTGCAGAATTTGACTCGAGGTTTGAAAGCAAGCTCTCCACCTTGTCAGGAGAAAAGCAGACAGAGTCCAGGGACAGTTGGGTGCGACTAGGTAAAGTGGGCAGAGAAAGTGATGGGTTTAGGACACAAGATTTTGCTGCAAACACCGAGTTTGGACATTCAGCTTTATCACATGTGGTAAAGTGCGGCCATTTGAGGTAAGGGAGTGGATGGAGGGGGAACAAACACCAGAAACAGATTTGATTAAACGCCACCAGGATTTTGAGGAGAGAGAGAGGTTTGAGGGTCCAGACTTGAGATGAGAAAGATGTTGTTTTCTGGCTCTCCTGAGGGTAGATACACACTTGTTCCGAGCTTTGTGGAAAGAACTGAGATTGCCCTCAGTTGGGTTTGCTTTCCATCAGGCAGAGGCAAGTTGTTTCAGGACAACTGCCTCGCCACAAGCTTCAGTAAACCATGGGCGGGAGGAAGGGTAGGACAACTGAACACGAGAGGGGATTAATCTGTGCATGAGGGAGAGCAAGTTTCTTTGAAAGAATTCCCAGGATGAGTTGATGTTTGAGAAAGTAGTGATAGGAGACCAGTCTGTAAGTTTGATTGCTGCTCGGAGACCCTGCCAGTCGGCTTGAGTGAAATGCCAGACTCGACCGCGGTGAGGTGGTTCTCTGATAACAGCCAGAGAGACATCCACTTTGAAAAGGACGTGGTCAGAAGAACCGATTGGAGTGAAGGAAGAGCAGCAGATATTGTCAGGGAAATTTTTCAAAATCAGATCCAGAAGAGATGGAGTACCATTGGTTGAGATCCGGGTCGGGAAGTTGACCGATTTAGACAGTCCTAATGAGTCGCAGAAAGTTTTTGCTGAGGTGCCATGGCAGGTGAGAGAGGTACCCACACCTAGCCAACTGGCGTGATTACAATTGAAGTCACCACATAAGAGGAAGAGAGAGTTTGGATGAGAAGAGAGAAGATGGTTCATGTTTTCGGATAGTGAGGTGTAGATGGAGTCATCACTGTTTGCTGGACGGTACAGTACACATATAAACATGAGGTGGGAGTGGAGGGGAAGCCGAAGCGAGAGGTATTCCTGGGGGTGTGGGGGAGTGAGAGCAGTGCATGGAGAGTGAGGAATAGAGTCTTTGATGAAGAGAGCAACACCTCCACCAGGACGAGGCTCAGGTCTGTCATACCATAAGAGGGAGTAACCGGGGAGAGATACTTGGGAGTCAGACAGGTCTTGGGAGAGGAAAGTTTCTGTTCGGCAGATAATGTCTGGTTTGTCAGTGGTAACCTGTATGGAAAGATCTGAAAGGTTTGAGCGAAGGCCCCGGATATTTGAGGTCCACACTTTTAATGAAGAGGTAGGGGAGGAGGCTTTGGGTGCAGGAGGTGGAGGGGAGGGGGAGGGTAGGACAAGGGACGAGGGGGGAGGTAAGGAGGGTTGTTGAAAGAGTGTGGGTTATTGCAGAATAGCGATGGGAGGGGGCCGAATGAGGAGGAGAAAAGGCTCTGTGGTGCTGGGGGAGAGGGGGGACAAGAGACAAGGAAGAAGGCAGTTGAGGATTTGAGGAGGTGGAGTGAAGAGATGGAGGTGAGAGGGCAGTGGAGGGAGGCAGCTTGGTGGATGAGAGGGGGGGGCAACTTTGAGAAGGATGAGTGAGGGGGATGAAAGGTGGGAGAAAGGTGAGGGGGATTTTTGAGAGAGGTGGGAGGGAGGCTTGGAGGGAGAAGAGTGGGCTGGTTGCTTTGAGAGTGAGAGTGAGGGGTGAGGGGGGTGAGTTGGCACTGAAGTTGGAAAAAAAGAATGGTTGATGGAAAGCGAACATCCATGGCAAACTAAACTGTGGTTTTTAAAAGTTTTAGGTCAGAGATGCGATTTAACACAATTCTTGATGGATGCAATGAAGGCGAATTCAGAGAATGGAGAGAAGAAGCACTGTAATAGTTGGATTTTTTTAGGCAAGGAATGAAGGAGAGCTCGAAATGAGAGCAGTCTGTTAAAATAGCAGAAGAGTCATACATTATGAAACAGTAAAGAGTACCACAAGTGTGAGAGAGGAAGATGAAGCATTATAAGATCGTTTTTGTTGTTAATATTAATGTTTGAGAGAGTTCAACAGATTAGGTCATGGAAGTGTAGAAAAAAATCGAGGAAGAAGACGAGGAGGAAGTTAAGAGGAAGAAGAAGAAGCAGAATCGGGAGAACGTGAGCGTGTTGTTGTTGTTGTTGGGTATTTTTATTTTTTTTTGAGATAAGAAAGAGATTAGTTGGGAGATTGGGGGATGTTTGGAAAGTGGGGAGGATGAAAATTGAAGGTAATAGGGAGGATAGAAATTGAAGGTCATTGGGAGAAAAAAAATAAAAATAAAAAAACGATCGAACACCGAGTGGAACTGGTAGCCCTCAAGCCAAGGCCAAGGCCTAGGCCTCAAACACCAGGTAAGAACGTCGACAAAATACTCACAAAATAGCACGATTTTTGAAACAAAACCGAACTAGTTACACACAGTAACATGTAGGTGAGAAAATTAAACAGTTAAAACGGGACAAATAACGACCGGAAACTTAACTTTGAGAACGTCAGCAGGGAGCCCGGAAGGAGACCTCTCGTCGCTCCAAACCCGGAACCGGAACGTGTTTTCGCCTTGTTGAATAAATCATTAACACCTCCCACCCCTTTCCCACGCTCACCATGGTGGCTCATTCACGTTTTGGATCATTGGAGGCACTCAAAAAGAAACATGGTGTACCTGTGTCACAGTGGATGGTGTTTTTTGTATACATCGTCGAGGCTCGTGGAAGAGCTAATACAGTGAACAGATCAGGATCTAACAGACAAAAACAGGATGCAAAACACACATGCATTGGGTGGACAAAATGGCCACGGGAGGAAACCCCAAGAAGGGAAAACTGGAAAATTAGGAGAGACTTGTGTAGGGTTAATGAGGGTAGAAAACATCATTGGTTTGTGAGGCGGGGCAATCTGAGATGGTGATGAACAGCTGTCTTGAAGACCTGAGGGAAAAATGAGAAGGAAGAGGATGTGGAAGTTGATTCCACAGGTGGGGTAAAGGAGGAACAAATGAGTGGAGGTGGGCAGTGATCCAGGATTTAGGTAGTTTCACCATAAGGGGGAGGTGGTAGACTGTTAGAGCCCTGCAGAAACCTGGGGGGTGGGGGGAAGGACAGAAAGAGCAGAGGGTGCAAGACCAGAAAGAAGGCAGTGTTATACAGAAACGACCAATCTGTCTGTTCTGGCGAAGTAATAGACTGCTCGACTTTTGTCACATTTTGCTGTTACAGCCTGAATATAAAAATGATTAAATATAAAAAATTTCACTGATCTACACAAAATACCCCATTATGACAAATTGAAAACACGTTTTTCGAATTTTTTTACAAATTAATTAAAAATTATAAACTGAAATGTCTTGCATCAATACGTATTCAACCCCTTTGCTATGACACTCCAAATTGAGTTCGCATGCATCCAATTTACTTTGATCTTCCTTGAGATGTCTCTGCAACTTGATTGGAGTCCACCTGAAGCCAATTCAATTGATTGGAGATGATTTAGAAAGAAACACACATTTCTATATGAGGTCCCACAGTTGACAACGGATGTCAGAGCAGTGACCCCACCATGCAGTCCAAGGAACTGCCTGTATAACTCCAATATATAATTGTGAGTAAGCATAGATCTGGGGATGCGTATAACACAATTTCTTGAGTGTTGAAAGCTCCCAACACAGTATGCCTCGTGTTGGCTTATGGTTAGGGTGGTTGGCTTGGGATAAGAGCATAGGTATGCCCCTTGTTGGCCGAATGGTTAGGGTGGTTGTCTTGTGATCCTTGAGTCCTGAGTTGAAATCTCGCTTGGCCATGGAATTAATACCAGGTGGGGTTGACTCAGCCTGTCATCTTTCTGAAGTCAGCAAAATGAATACCAGCTTGCTGTGATGATTGAGCCATTTGAGTGTCTTGCATGGGTGATCCATCCAGGATTGTGCCGAATAGCCCAGGAGACTGGCATGGCAGCAGTTATGCTCTGTACAGAGTATGGTCCCGATAGATAGAAGAGCAGAGTGACCTCCATCATTAAGAAATGGGAAAATATGGATCTACCCAGACTCATTCTAGATCTGGACATCTGAACAAATGGAGCAACTGAAAAAAAGCATCTTGGTCAGGGAGGTGACCAATAACCCAATGACCATTGTGACAGAACTACAGAGTTCCTTGGCTGAGATTGGAGAACCCGCTGGAAGGACACCAATCTCTGCAGCACTTTACAAATCTCGGCTCTATGGGAGAGTGTTCAGAGAGAAGCCACTCCTGAGAAAAACGCACATGACAGCATGCCTGGAGTTTGCAAAAAGGCACACGAAAGACTCTGAAAGCATGAAGCCAAAGATTCTGTGGTCTGATGAGTAGAAAATTGAACTCTTTGGCCTGAACGTGAAAAACAACTATAGTTCTGCACCCATCTAACACCACCCCCACCCCTACCATTAAGCACGGTGGTGGCAGCATTGTTCTATGGCGATGCTTTTCAGAGGCAGGGACTGGGAGACTTGTATGGATAGAGGGAACAATGAATGGAGCCAAATACAGGCAAATCCTTGAGGAGAAACTGCTTCAGAGTACAAAAGATCTTAGATGGTGACTGATATTTACATTCCAACAGGACAATGACCCCAAACATTCAGCCAAAGCTTCACTGCAATGTCTTCGGAACAAGAACTTGAAGTGCTTGAGTTGCCCAGCCAAAGACAAAACTTGAATCCCACTTTTAATGTGTGGAAAGACTCCCCATCCAACTTGACACAATTTGAGCAAATCCGCAAGGCATAATGGGAGAAAATCCCCAAATTCAGATGTGCAAAGCTGATTCAGACATACACAATAAGATTCAAAGCTACAATCGCTGCCAAAGATGCTTCTTCAAATGATTGACTCAGGGGTTTGAATACTTATTGATGCAAGACATTTCAGCTTTTCATTCTTGTAAAAAATTTTAAAAACATGTTTTCACTTTGTCATTTTGGGGGTATTTTGTGAAGATCAGTGACAAAAAAAATTTAATTTCATCCATTTTAAATGCAGGCTGTAACAACAAATTGTGACAAAGTCGAGGGGTGTGAATACTTTCTGAAGGCACTGTACAGTATTATTTTGATTATGCTGTGAAGGCGGAAGTCTGTTTGTTTCATTCAGTTTCATGTTGTATGAGTGTATCTTAAGCTGAATGAATTCAGAAGATTTTTGTTTTTAGCTGTCTCTCTTTTCGAGCCTCAAATTCTTCTTATTTTTGTTATTCGACCGAGCTGGTGGCAGTACATCAAGGCATGCGTTCATCATGCTCAGGATTACTTTAATTTTCATTTCTTTCATGTAAGATCTTGAGGATAGCTGTCTAATTTTAAGGACATTGTTTGGCCATCCATTCCATCCACACATAGATCCATATATTCAATCAAAAAAAAGGACTTCAAGCTGTTAGCTTTCGTACCTAACACAAAACATTTGTAGACTTTATGTAGTGATGCTTCAATTGAAAGAAGAGTTTATTTGGAGTCAAGCAATGGTTACTTGTGAGGTTAAACCATAACATTAACAACTCTATGGAGAAGAGACAGTCAAACGTTTCTATCACTGTGTTTTTCTTTTTATTATTATTATTATTCTCTCATTTGTATTTTTGCTACTCTGTGCTTTCATGGTACAAGTGCACACTGTTCTTGTTTTTTGCAGTGCTTATCCATAAGATAATTTTTTTTCCTCTTGTTTGTTCACAATTGTTTCCTTTTGAAGTTGGTGGAGCATAACAGTATGATGTCTGTTTGTTACACCAAGCACGTGAAACGAAAATTGGGGTTAAGCAATTGGTTCAGGTCTGTTCGTCCATCTGTCTATATTATCAGCTTACGATCATCAGTTTGTGACTGCAGAATAACTTATTTAAATTGAATGTTATATTTTGAACACAGTCGGAAGAAGACTAGGAAGTCAAGTTTCTCGTTTTCCTGTACTTTGAATTTGTCCCGATTGCACATGCAGAGTGAGGACTGAAATAATATTTTTACTCTGTCTGCTTGCCTGGCAGTCAAACAAAATTGAAAATCATTCCAAACAGGTAACGTACTGCTTTAAGGACATCATAAAGGACACAGGCAACAATAATAAAAAAAACTAAGGTAACGTTTTCGATGGGGTGATGTAAAAGGACTGCATAAAACGGCAGTAAAACACGGAATTAATTTATTACTAAACCTTCAAACCTCTTTAAACCTTCATTTAAATTGAAATGAATACTTGAACACTGCAGAACACAAATTGCCTTCATAATATTTCCAAGAACCTCCAGTTTTACAGTGCTTAGACATTTATATAAGGTGGTGTATAAGGACGATGTATGGACTGCTTCACGAGTGCTAAACTTCTAGATTTTTCAAAAACTATCTTTAAAATCGTTACATTTATTAAAATTAAAGTATATCCTGGAAGAATGCATGAGGAACAAATTTAGCAGCTCTCTGCTGGTTCGGTTTTAATGTATGTTTCTCAATGTCAATATTTTGGCGCCATTTGGAGCAACAGTATTACAAAAATGAGTGTACTGATGAGAAGTATAATTTTTCTTCTTGGGTGAGGTATCTTAGATTAAATTTCAAAAAACACAATATTCTATTCGCTTTGGAAGCAATGTAGTTTCTGGGATTTTTACATCGCAGGTCGTGTGACAGATGAATCCATGGCACTTGGTAGACATCAGTTCAAAGGTAGGGCAATTTTTCAGCACCATCCTAGTGGACCACAAATGAATATGACAACACTTCATGATAACAAATATCTTCTCCAATAATATTTTTCAAACAGCACAAAAATTCTCAAAATACTTTTTCAGGTTCTCACCTCAAATTCACAACTATGGTCAAGTCACTGAAACAGAAATATGTTGTGGCATTTTGTTTTACGCCACAAATGGTGTTTTCTTTACTCTGGGCTTTTGTAAGTGATCCAAGGGTAAACTACAATACAACGGCCCATTTGGGAACCATCATTATTGAATGTACTTTGACTTCACCCCTTTGGGCCTTTTCTTCTTTGATCTATATGATTGTTTTGGCAATATTGTGCCTTTGTCTTGCATCAAAGGCTCACAACAAGGATTCATCTTTAAAAGAGGCAAAGTTTATAATATACAGCATTCTGTTTCTCTTAATGGTTGTGGTTGCTTTCATTCCCGCTTATATAAGCACACAAGGAAAACATACAATTGTAACAGAAATGTTTGCAATCCTTGCTGTATCGTATGCATTTCTTGGCTGCAGTTTTATCCCAAAATCATACAACATCTACAAAATAATAAAGTGAGACTGATTCAAGGAATGGTCTATATATTTTATTGCTTCAGTGTTTCTGCCTCTTTTGTTGCACTGGTAACATTTCATTTAAATTAAACAAATGTTCTGGATCCTTACCCAGTTGAGGATTTTATCTCCTTCTTCACATCATCTACACAGGCATTGCCATCCAGTAACTGCTTCAATCATTCAATACCAATGTCATCAAAGTCATAGATCTTCACACTCCCCCAGCCCCACACCCACTCACAACACCTCATGGTGTACAGGAGGTGGGGGCAGGTAGTCCAGCAGCGTAGTCTGATATTTCAGATCAATTGCTCAAATTTGAATAAAAGCACCAAAATTGGTACACATGTAGAATGATGTATTCCAAACAATTATAGATATAGAGCCACCAGAGATTGTGGCTTGGTCAGCCAAAGTGGAAAGTTCTGAAAATCTACAAATGGGTCTGAAAGTTCTAAGTTGTGTACTTTAAGGGCTAAAGGGTTGGAATTGTCTGAAGGGGTCTGAATGGTCTTAAAATGTCGAAAAAGGGTCTAATGGTCAAAGTGAACTATAGGGCATTAATAGGTCTGAAAGCTGTGAAGGTCTAATGGGTAGAAAGGGGTCCAAGGGTCTTTTGTGTGCAAATGAGTCTAAGAGGATCTAAAGGGTCTTCAAGGTCTAAGGGTTCAAAAGGGTGAAACAATTTTTTAACTTTCATAGGAGTTTAAAGGGTCTTAAGGGGTTTAAAGGGTCTAAGGTGTATTTTGGGTCCTTTGGATCATCTGGGTATTTTGGTTCCTTGGGGTATTTTGGGTGCTTTTGGTCCTCTGGGTATTTTTGGGTCCTTTTGGTCTTTTGGATCTTCTGGGTCTTTTGGATCCTCTGGGTCTTTGGGTTCCTCAGGTTCCTTTGGGACCTCAGGGTCTTTGGTCTAATGTAATTCATACTAGTCCAGTTGCCAGGTTGAGTACCTTGTTGTTGTGAGAAGTGTATTGTTTTTTGATGGTTTCGTACTCGCATGGGTCTATAGAAAAATTTTAGCTTGGTTGCAGGAGTGGCAACCTTGGAGAACTCCGATAATTTGCATAAATCCAAGATGTCTACCGAGGACCAAGGTGGAAAATAATTTTTCAACCAAGCAACCTACAATCACGTGTGATACATTTCTGCCATATAATTTCGAAGTGAGGAATCGATTTCTGAGGTCAGTTGTGTGGTTCGGGGTCAAATTCAGGGTCAAAGGTCAAGTTCAATGTCATTTTTGGACAATTGGGGGGTTTAAAACTTTTTGACTCCTGCATCAACTGCAGATCACTCCGACTCGATAGCTGATGAATGATCCCATTGATTCTAATCTCACCTCTTCTTCTTTTCAGAGAAACATATGATGGCTGACTCAAGGCGCCTTCTCCCGGTGTGTCACGGAGGTGGAGAAGAAACGAAATTCACTGAGATCGGGATCAAGAAGCTCATCTCGTGCGACAAATCCTGTGGAGATGGGGACCTGCAGGCTAAGCTACAGAACATTATTGATGTTGGCAGAGATGTGGCAAGCATAGCCTGCCACAAAGGTTGCTACTGTACTTATACATCAAAAGAGAAAATTGAGAGAGTGAGAAAGTCACAGAAAAGAAAGCCTGAAGATGAGGGTGTAAGGACAACTAAAAGGTCTCATACTAATGTAGCTGACAAAGGTGTGTTTGAGTACAAACGTGATTGTATGTTCTGTAGCGAGGAATGTTTACCGATTGATGATAAACATCCAGAAAGATGGGACCGCATTTGTGAGTGTCTGACCAAAGAATGTTTTGACACAGAACGTAACCCACTCCCAACTATGAAAGATATGCTGCTTGATGTTGCTGAGCAGCGTAATGATGATGTCGCGAGAAGGGTCAAGTTGCACCTTGTTTTGTTTCTGATCTACCTTCTGCTGAGTGCAAGTACCATATCCGCTGCTATAACAGTTTCACGAAAGTACCCACATATGCTGATTTGCCAACTGGTGGTGCACATCAAAATGCTCTGAAGGAAATCATTGAGTAAATGAACCGAGACAGGTCCAGAATATAGAATAGTGTTGAACTGCATTCCCTGTACTCGGATCGAGGTGGCAAGCTCGACGTGACATGTTTACGAAGTTGACTGACTGCATGAGTAAGGATGTTATCGTTGTTCGGGTAGATGGCTGTGCTACCATTGTTTGTTTCCGTGAGTCCATTGCAAAAAATCTCAAGATAATTTAGGTAGACGATACGGATGAGAGGAGCATTGCTTCCGTGGTGAGGCAGATCAAGCATGAGGCACGGTCGGTCAAGTACAACAGTGCCAATTATGACCTATCAGAGTTTACACAGGCCAACGCAATCAAGGTGACCAGCCCAAGTTTCTTGAAGCGTGTTTCGGACCTGGTCTCCGGTGGTAAAGTGACCAAGAAATCTCTGAGCCTGATCCAGTCAATTGAGAGTCACGTTACAGGTACCAAAAATCAGACAACACGAGGACTGGGCATCAAACTGTTGCACCGGCACTGGAGTTCCGAACGTCTCAAACTCCTTCATGAGCATGGCTTCACGACCTCGTATGATGAGGCCCTGAGATTCCGAAAATCGGCCGCTCGTCTACTCGGTGACAATGCACAGGTTCTCCACGAGTTCATGGGGTTGTGTAGAACCGTCGGCGTCATCTTCGCGTGGTTTGACAACTTCGATCTCCAGGTATTCACACCGAATGGTCGACGCACTAGCCATGCCCTCTCACATGAATTCCAGCAACCTCATTAGTATGGCCGCGCTAAGCCAGGGATGCAGACCATACTCTTAAAATCTGCTGACCAGCAGGCTCCACCTGAACGTAACATCACGAAGTATGGTTGGGAAATAAAAGAATGCACCCCAGTACCAGCAACCTCCGATCAGCCAGCAGGACCCCAATATCTCATGGATGTAGTGCGGTGTGGCTGCAGGCGGCGGTGAAGGCGTGCAGCACTGAACGTTGCAGCTGTCACCATGGAAAGATATCATGCATTATGTACTGTGCTTGTGTTTGTAGTGATGCCTGCTTCAACCCGTTCAAGACAGGAGACGAAGACCAAGATGAAGTGGAAGAGGAAGGAGAAGCAGATGTGGAAGATGACGAGGAAACTGAACATCTTGATCTTGCATTCGGCTCTGATGATGAATGGGAGTGATCGCTGTTAATGAATAAACGCTTGACCACCATTGCTCTGAAAATTTGATTGTTATTATATTATTTCATTTTCGGCCGAAAATGACCTTTAACTTGACCTTTGACCCTGAATTTGAACCCGAATCACAAAATTGACCTCAGAATTCGATTCATCAGGTCCAAATTATATGGAAAAGAGGTATCACACGTGATTGTAAGTTTATTGGTTCAAAAGTTATATTCAACCCCGTCCGCGGTGGCCATCTTGGGTTTATGCAAATTAGCGGAGTTCCCCATGGGTGCCGCTCCAGAAACCAAGCCAAATTTTCTCTATAGACCCATGTGAGTACGAAACCATCAAAAAACAATACACTTTTCATTACAACAAGGTTGAGTAAAGAATATATACGGGTGGCAAACGGACTATACACATACTCTCTGCAGACAAACAAACAAACATAGCATGATACTTGTGTAATTCATCAAACAAATATGATCTTAAAAAATAATTGGTGATTTAATCCAATGACCAAATACGAAAATCCTCTTCAAATTTCAAGTCAATTGGATGAAAATTGAGGATTTAAGAAACTTGGCCTATGATGACTATTTGTTCTATGTTGACCTCAAAAATAATTGGTGGTTGAATTCAGTGTCCTCAAATATAAATCCTTTTCAAATTTCAAGTTAATCGGATGAAAATTGAGGATTTTCGAAATCTCACCTAAGTTGTTGACCTTTGGCCTATGTTGACGTTGTAGCCTATTTTGACCTCAACAATAATTATTGGAGGTTGGATTTGTTGGCAAAATATACAACTGCTCTTAAAATTTCAACTCAACCGGATGAAAATTGACGATTTTAGAAATTTGGCCTGTGTTGACCTTTTGGTCAATGTTGACTTTGATGTGGATTTTTTAAACCCACCTTGTTGTGATCGTTGTCCTCCTGAAGGATTCTAACTGGTCGATTGTGGAATCCTATTTGACTTCAGACAGAGTTTAACGTTTGTCCGATTTGATTATAAAACCCTACAAAAAACCCTATCGACACTGATAAAACTGATGTCCACACAAGTCCTTCCTTGTGAAACAATTTATTTCCTAATTATACACCATACACTTCTCACCCTTGTACAATGAACTTAAGAATCCCCATTTGATTGCAATATTATTTGGTTCTATTTCATTTATTCTTATTTTAGTTAACAGTTAGACCAACCCGATTCAATTCACTTCTCACCTTATACATCAGAGAGTTTTATTCTAACTTGGTACTTGGTCAGTTCCAAGGAGTACGAGCCACTGAGAAACTATACTTCCTCACGTGCTCGTACTAAGAAAATGTGTCTTTCAAAACATTTTATACTTCCATGAGAGAGAGGTTGGGGGATATTCACCCAGACTGTAGACGTGTCCTTTAGACAAAAAGCCACTTTGTACATTTTCTAAGCAAAGGTTCATTTATCAGCTCGGTCACTCTGCTCCAGAACAACACATTTCTTATCATTTAGGGCAAAAGTCTTTTGGCCAGAAATGACAGCCAATTCAATTTGCAGCATAAAAGTTACATTTCTGAAACTCCATTTGTTGCAATTTAAAATACATTAATATAAATTTTTCCCCCACAACTTCAACCATAATTGGCTGTTTGAATTCCATGACATGAAATATAAATCCTCTTCAAATTTCATGTCAACCAGAAGAATATTGAGGATTTTAGAAATACCACCTTAGTTGTTGAACTTGTGACTATGTTGACCTTTTGTTCTATGTTGGCCTCAAAATAATTGGCTGGTTGAATTCAGTGACCTGAAATATATATCATCTTCAAATTTCAAGTCAATTTTAATGAAAATTGAGGATTTTTTTGGAGTTGTCAATTGGGTTTGCTTATTTCTCAGCATTTTAACACCCATCTCTCTGCCAGCAACCTCTGCACTCTTATAACTGATCAAACAGCCACTTCAAGCGAGAAAGTTCAAGCTCTTCCATTCCTATACGATGTCAATAATCCACTACAATCATTGGTGTTCAGAGCATAATAATATAACTAGAGCAAGTCCCCATTGTGTCAATTCAGCATCTGCACTGCTTACAAAAAAATTTGACGGACGCTGGTATCGACATACCAAATATTGAAGTGACGACTCCCCTTAAAAATGATTTGCAACATACAGAGCAATTTTTGAATGTGTTTTACCACCAGTTAATTATAATTTATCAACATCAAAAGCAGCTTCATAATCTCTTTTGCTCTCTCCCCACTCTGGCCTTAATTTGTCACTAAACGAATGTCGTGTTATCAAAATAATGTCAATTAACGTAAATGATGGATAAACTAATCTTTCAATATAATTTAAAGTTTTAATTCTCACACAAATGGCTGATGAAAAATGTTTCATAAACAAGTAATACTAATAATTATGTACATGACACATTACCTTGTAAATGTATAATGTATATTGATATGGATATTTTTTTTTTTTTCTAAAACTGATTTACATCATGGAATGAGTTTATAAATTAGTGTTATGTGCAAATTAGGGAGTGAAGAAACAAAACGATGCTGATAAAATGTGTGGATATGTTTCCGTTGTGGTGCAGTCCAACCATTCCTCCCAAATGTCAGCATATACTTTTGCTAAATATCCTCATTTTGTCATGCATTCACGCAGCAGTGCCTGATAAAGAGAAATGTAAGGTTCCAGAATTGAAGGATTTGCAGAATGTTGTGAAGCAAGGAGACATCATGCTTGCTGGGTTTTTCGGTGTTCATTCATCCAAACCAAGTTCTGTCTCCACGTTCAGGGAATCGCCACGGCAGCCAGATTGCTTCAAGTAATTATTTTGCTCTTATTTTATTGCAGAAATATCGTGAACATCTTCCAGATCCACTGGTTTGTACTTTATAAAATCACTTTTTCAAATCCAGTATTTTGTATTTTTTGGACTACTTTTATCCATTTCTGTGAAGCTTTGTTTGCTTTGTTTGAATGAGATTTGAAATATCTTCTTTAAAATATATATATATATATATATATATATATATATATATATATATATATATATATATATATATATATATATGTATTTGAAAAATTTGTTGAAGAATGGAAAATTAAATTATCCTTTTGTAGAGGAATTGTTCATTTCGTGTAGTTTGCTAAATGTTAATAGTCTTTACGTAGACTTTGTGTCATATCTTATAAACAGATAGATGTGGTTTATATCTGCTCAAAATAATCTCTATTGAGTATTGAAATCACTGCAACTTGATAAGAAATTATTATTTACATTTGTAATTAGATATTCAGAGTGAAAACAATAGATTTGCATTCATGTCTTCAGTGATGGAAGTATTTTCTGCCTTCAGTTTCAAAACCAGAGAATTTCGCTACCTTTTGGGGATGATATTTGCGATTGAAGAAATTAACATCAGTTTGTTACTTCCAAATGTAACTCTTGGTTACATGATTTACGATGCGTGTTTTAATACTCACAAAGCAGTCAAAGCCACAGTAGCTTTCATTGGTTCAGAGATAATACCAACAAAACAAAATATCTGTCAACCAAGAGCTGTTATCGGGAGTGGAAGTTCCTCCTTCTCTATTATTGTTGGTAGTTTAATTGGTCCGTTCTATGTTCCACAGGTATGTTTACAAAACGCATTCTGTTTTGTTAGAATATTTCAAAACAGCAATTTTTCAAAAGCTGTGACCTTGTATTTTTGCATCTGATATAATTCTGGAGGAAAAGGTTTGGAAATATAATGAGAAATTTACTTATTGCATCTCACCACACAGCACCAATCCCCATTTTTTTCTGGTGTGTAACTCTCATCACCCACCGGCATTTATATCTCATGTTTGGTCTGTGTGTGTGTGTGTGTGTGTGTGTGTGTGTGTGTGTGTTTTCACTGCATTTTGTGCTGAGCTATGTTTTTCCACCTCATTCCATCCTGCACTTTAAATCTATTTTGTACGATTTTTCCTCCATGACATAAGGTTCATCGTGGAGCTTGCACACATCAAGCTTAAACATAGAAAACAAAGTGTTGATACCAGATCTAGTACTTTTAGGTATAAAAAAAGAAAAAAAAACATGAATGCTAATTGAGATATCAATTCTGAGCAATATTGGCCTAAACATTGAAGAAATCAAGAAAATGACCAAATACCAGACCGAAATAAAATAGGACGACTGCACATGTAGCTTATCTCGGCCTTGGTTTAATGTTGTGAGATAAATTTGGTAGCATTCTGACTGGTGGGTCTGGAGAATAAAGATTTTGAAGGAATTTATGCGATTTAAGCCAAATTTCAGCCAGATTGGCCCAGCGGTTTAGCCGGAAATGTTGAAAAAGGAGACGGACGGACAGAAGGACGGAGCATGATGGCAATACCTTGTCTGGAATATATATTCCAGATGAGCTAAACATGAAGTGAAAAGATGCTGGAATCTGAAGAGCACCAAAATTGAACCAGTAATCATTGGAGCAATGGGAATGATGAAGAATAACCTCAGAGAGATCTTAAAAACCATCCCTGAGAAAATTAATGCAAACATATTGCAGTTGGTAGCTGTCCGGGGATCATTGACAATCCTGAAAAGAGCACTCTGAACTTTGAGAACCAGCTAAAACTCACAGCTAGTTCATGAATCGTGAACCCCCCCCCCCCCCACATTACCACAACAGAGGTGGGCACTTTCGAGACCTGTGAAGACTCCATTCCATATTCTGAAACCTGCATAGGGAGATAAACAACCAACAACACACACACACACACACACACACACACACAAACACACACACACACACACACACACACACACACACACACACACACACACACACACACACACACACACACACATACACGGACAAACAGCCGAATATAGAAGACACAACCCAGGACTGTTATACAAAATAAACACAGCTACTGAACTGGTGGAGGAAGTGGTGTTGGGTTACCTCACCTCCCTGGGCACTCTGGGTACCAAGGATGCTGCAACAATGGCGCTGCCTTTCAAACCACACTCAACAGGGCATTTGCAAAGGAGAAATATCCAGTCCTTATCCACATGAAACCAATGTGCCAAGACCAGAAATTTAATTTATTGGTACCATCTTGGGAGGAACCCTGATGTAAACTTTATGGTTAAGGGTTGCTGACTTAGGATATTAAGATCTTAAGGTCTTGAGTTCAATCTTTGTAGAACTGTTGAATTAACATCAGGTGCGTTGATGTGGGGTTGGCAAACACTCAATGAGGTGAGTTGATATGGGGTTGTCGACATGTTATCACTCAGCCTTTCATCCTTCTGAGGTTGGCAAAATGAGTACCTGTTTACTGGTAACAGGGCATCACATCAGTGGCACAACTCTGCCCACAGAAAGTGATCCAGCCAGAGGCTCGAGGATGCATATGAATAAATAAATCTATACTAATAAATGTCAGCGATTGTGTGCGTCAGTGAGTGAGCATGTGCATCTGTGAGTGGGTTTGCATGTCAGCATGTATGTGTCTTCTCAATAATTCCATAACTATGAAACCAAGTAGCCTGAAACTTTGCAAGCATACTAAGGGAATTCCAAGGACTACAAAAGTGAAAATTTGGTGTTTCGGTGAATTAAAACATCCGTTTTGAAGATAATTAATCGACATTTAATTGTATCCTGTACCAAGCGCACCTTCGACCACCTCGCTCCTAATGGGGTCTTCGGGCATATCCTGGGTTACCTTGCTGGGGTCTGAAACCGCCATGTTTTTGGTCTGCTCAACCATGCCCTGACATGGAACAGGCCACAAAGATTTCTTAACGACAAAGTTTTTTTTCACTTTCCTCACTCATGTTATTGAATGCCTTGATCGTCCTTGCTTCGGATCACTGGGTACATTGCAATACTGATCATTTATAAATGCCTGAAGACACCAGCGTTCGAGGCTATATTTCATTTCGATACATGCCTTCACCTCCATAATCTCATAAACTGAGCCGAATTACAAATTTTAATCTCCAGAATTGAACTTAGCAGTAGTTCTCACTGCTAAAAAAAAAACGTTTTAATTTGCCTAATTCGGACATAGTTTGGACATTCGGACATTGTTATCGCTTGCCAAGCCATCTTTCCTTATCAACCATTTAATTGTAGTGCTTCATTGAGTGCTTAAGCCACTTGCCTAGCGCCCGACAGTCGATGCCGGCCGGTATAGTTCATGCCCGAATCGGGATGTGCAGTTGGCAGTTGCTTCAAGTTCGATGTACATATATGGGTATATTTTGATCTGTAATTTAGGAACTCTCTGTGGGTGTGTGTATGCTTGCATGCTTGGTTACCGGTGCCTTGGTGGCAAAGTTTCATCCCACATCTTGGAGGTTTTACATTTTAACCTCAGCAGCGTATGAGCAACCAAGATTTCCTTTGTCCTCATGACTGTTTCTAAAGCATTTGGTTATTTGATGACTCGGTATGCTTTACAAATGTTAAGTCGTTTCTCTTTGTGAGTTTGAAGGCAAAATACATTTGAGAACACCCAATTTCTGAGCGATTCACTATATTATCCTGTTTTCTCAATTTCAGAGCAAAATATTTTCCACCTGTCACACGACGATTGTGTGTGTGTGTGTGTGTGTGTGTGTGTGTGTGTGTGTGTGTGTGTGTGTGTGTGTGTGTGTGTGTGTGTGTGTGTGTGTGTGTGTGTGTGTGTGTGTGTGTGTGTGTGTGTGTGTGTGTGTGTGTTGTTGTTGTTAATAAGGCATAACATTCTCTGTTAACACCCCTACCCCCACTACCCCTACCCCTCTTTCTCTTTCTCCCATCCTCACTCCAACCCTTCCTAATACAGTGCAGCATCCTCTCACACCTCAAACACCTCTCACCTCTCTCTCTCTCTCTCTCTCTCTCTCTCTCTCTCTCTCTCTCTCTCTCTCTCTCTCTCTCTCTCTCTGGACATTGGTTATGCCTGGATGGTGGTTATCTCTGCACATATCCAGACAGTGGTTATCTCCGCACATATCCGGACAGTGATTATGTGTGTTCTGTGATTACCTCCACATGTATCTGGACAGTGGTTATGTTCAGACGGTGGTTATCTCCATACATGTCTGGACGGTGGTTATTTCCGGAAAGTTGTAATCTCGGGAAATCTCCAGACTCTGGTTATGTCCAGACAGTCTAAACCCTCACACTGCCTTCCGTTGCCCTCCCTCAAACTGCCTTCCCTTACCCTCCCCTCACGATGCCTTCCCTTGCTCTCTGCTCATGCTGCCTGCACCTCCTTTCATGCTGCCTTCCCTTCCCCGACCACTCCTTACTCCCCACACCTTCTCGCTCCCCCACCCCTCCTCAGTCTCACTACCTCCTCTCTCTCCCCATCTCTTTTTCTCCCCCTCCCCCCATAAGTATACCCACCGCCCAGATGGCAGTTATCTCCGGATGTGTCCTGGTGGTGGTCATGCCCGGACAGACCCTCCATCACACTGCCTTACCTTGCACTCCCTTTATGCTGCCTTCCATTATGGTATCTGGATGATGCTTATGTCTTGATGGTGGTTATCCCTGGACATTATCTCCCCTCATGCTGGCTTTCCATGCACTCCCCTCTTGCTTCCTTCCCTTTCCACACCCCTTCTCCACACCATCGAAAGCGGATTCATAACACTGAACAACAAAATTTTTTTACTGGAGATGTGTAAAGTGATTTAGACTAATTTGGGTACGCTGATTTCAAAAATCATAACCGTTTTGCTGTATCACGTCAGGATTTTCAGTAACAGAAATATTCCCATTGCCTAGAAGTCAGGATTTCAATGAAATTTACAAAAATTCATTTATTCATTTATTTCATCATGAATGCTTCAAAATTATAGAAATTACAGAAAAACTCCACTAGAATGTAATTAAAAATGCTTTAGGCATTTGGCTTTGCGTTTGTGCTGCTCTGTGTCAGTTTCACGATGCAGGAACCAGCAGAAATCGCCCATCATGTTCGGGTTGTGCCGCCCTTGGTAACGCGTCTCCATGAGTGAAATCTCTTGGTGGAATCGCTCGCCGTGCTCGTCCGAGACTGCTCCCAAGTTGTCAGGGAAGAAGTTCAGGTGCTGGTGTAGGAAATGGATTTTCAGGGACATCCTGGAGCCAAGTTTCCTGAAGGACTCCAGCAGCTGCTGCACTATTTCTTCATAGTTGTCCACGCGCTCGTTCCCCAAGAAGTTGTCCGTCACAGCTTTGAAGCTCCTCCACGCTGCCAGCTCTTTGGGGTTTAGAGTTGTCGGAAAAGTTTCGTCCTTCATAATCTGTCGGATTTGCGGTCCAACAAAGACACCAGCCTTGATCTTGGCCTCCGATAAGGTGTTGCCAAACTTTTCCTTGAGGTATAAAAACCCACGCCCATTCAGATCCATTGCCCGTACAAAACTTGTCATCAAGCCGAGCTTTATGTGGAGTGGTGGAAGGAAAACCTTGGCTGGGTCGACAAGGGCGACATGCTTCACGTTGTGTCGTCCAGGTACATGCTCTTTTCGCTCTTCCCAATCTTTCTTCGTCCAGTGATTCTTGTCGTCTCTGCTATCCCAGAGACAAAGGAAGCACATGTATTTCGTGTAGCCTGACTGCAGCCCTAACAACAGCGCCACCACTTTCAAGTCTCCGCAGATGTGCCAGTTGAAGTCATTGTACTTGATGGAATCAAGCAGCTGCCGCATAGTCTCATAGGTCTCTGTCATGCCGAACGCGTGAGCCAGTGGGACTGATGGTTTCTCGTTGCCATTGTGGAGCAAAACAGCCTTCAAGCTGTTCTTCCCCGAGTCGATGAAGAGGCGCCAGTCTGCAGGATCGTGATCACACCCAAGTTCTTTCAACAGACCGTTGATGTCACTGCAGAATGTCATCGTGTCTTCCATCTCAAAGAACTCAGCCATGTCTCTGTGACGTGCTCTGAACAAGGATATCTTGGTGTTAGGTTCAAGTAGATTCCACTGCTGCAGCCTTGATCCAAGCAGCTCTGCCTTCGCCTTTGACAGCGAGAGATCTCTTACAAGATCATTTAAGTCTCCCTGGTTCAGAAGGTGTGATTCTTGAGTGTCGGGTTCAAAAGGTTCATCATCACCATCCTCTTCACCACTGCTTACAGCTATGTTCTGATCAGCTGGAGGTGTTGGAACGGGGTTCTCGTCATCATGAGGCACAGGTTTACGAGCAGAGATGCAGTCAGCGTACTTGATGTGACCTTTATTCTTCTTGTTGAAGCCGGCGATGCTTGTGCAGCAGAAATAACAATCATCATGATGATTCTGCGGCTCACGCCATATCATGGGCACCGCAAATGGCATGCTCACGCGCTTGCCCACCAACCACTGAGTCAAGGTTGTGTGACAGCTTGTGCAGCAGATGTGTGGTGCCCAGCTCTGTTCTTGGTCCCCCACCTTACACCCGAAGTAGTGAAAGTAGGCGGCCTTCATTTTCACTGCTGTAGATATACTTCGCTGTTGATCTTTTTTGGTATACCGACCACAGACATAACAGAAGTTGTCAGGATGATTGGTACAGGAACGCCTACTCATCTTTATCTGAAAGAAAGAAATATAACACAAGTTAACAACAATTGTACGAAATAGACATGTTAAAGACATATGTAAATTTCATTGAAATCCTGACTTCTAGGCAATGGGAATATTTCTGTTCCTGAAAATCCTGACGTGATACAGCAAAACGGTTATGATTTTTGAAATCAGCGTACCCAAATTAGTCTTAATCACTTTACACATCTCCAGTAAAAAAATTTTTTTGAAATTTGTTGTTCAGTGTAATTTATCTGTTCTTCTGGTGGGGGGCGGGGGGGGAGGGGGGCGTCAATGTCACCTCGATAAAAAATTTGCAATTACTTCGCAAACACGATAAATTGTGCAACCACAACCACAACCACGATCTGGGTCTGTTTGGCTGTTTGTTTGTCACTTGTGAAAATTGAAGATTTTACAAGCATATTAGTTGGTTGCATGCGTTATTCTGTTTGTCTGTTTGTCACTTGCAAAATCAAAGATTTTTCAAATATATTGGATAGTCGATTTTGTTATTCTGTCTTTGTTTGTCTGTTTGTTTGTCAATCGCCAACAGGTCACAATTCAAAATCGATCGTCATGAAACTTTACCAAGTTGCAGACGAAGTCTCAACTGAGGTTTTTTTTTTAATTTTGAGGTCAAAGGTCATCTTGAGGCCAAGTTTCTAAAATCGTCATTTTTCATCGGATTGACTTGAAATTTAAATAAGATTTTTATATTGCATCACTGAATTGGGAAGCCAACTATTTTTGATATCAAAAGGTCAAAGGTTAAGTCAAAGTGAAACTCCTAAAATCATCAGTTTTATCTGAAAAATCGTCATTTTTCATCAGATTGACTTGACAATTAAACAGTGATTGCATCGTGCAGCACTGAATTGGGAGAGCAACTATTTTTGAGATCAAAAGGTCAACTCAAGATCAAACTCCCAAAGAAAAACAATTTCAATTTGAAAAAGAATCAATTTTCTTCTGATTGACCTGAGCTTTGATGAAGATTGTCAATTTTATTCTTAAAGAAATGGACAATTTGATGTATCCATGCAACCTTTGGAAAGGGGAGTGAATTTTGCAAGTATCGTGCTCTGCACGACGACTTTTTCTTGTTTTTATGTTTATCGCCTTGAGGTCACAATTTTATACCGATCTTCATCAAACTTCACCACAAAGTAGAGTTCATGATATGCAAGTAGCCTATTGTTTTTGAGGTCAAATGGTCAACATAGGCCAAAGGTTAACAAATTTGTGAAATTACTAAAATCTGCAATTTTCCTCTGATTGACTAGAAATATGAACAGGATTTGCAGATCAAGTCACTGAATTCAATCACCAATTATTGTTGAGGTCATCATAGGCCATAAGGCCAACATAGGCTGGATTTCTAAAACTGCCAATTTTCTTCCGATTGACTTGAAATGTGAAGAGAAGTTCCACATTTGCTCATTGAATTCAGGCAGGTTTTTTTTTTTGGTCAATGTAGAACAAAAGGTCAACATAGGCCAATGGTAAAAAAGTTAGGTGAGGCTAATAAAATCCTCAATTTTCATCTGATTGACTTGAAATTTGAAGAGGATTTATATTTCAGGTCACAGAATTCAACCACCCTTTTGTTTTTGAGGTCCACAGAGACAAAAAGGTCAACATAGGTCAAAGGTCAAAAACAGGTGGAATTTCTAAAATCCTCAATTTTCATCCTATTGACTTGAAATTTGAAGATTTCTATTTCAGGTCACTGAATTCAACCACCAATTATTTATAAGGTTAACAATGGCCAAAGGTAAACATAGGTCGAATTTCTAAAATTGTCTATTTTCATCTGATTGACTTGAAATTTGAAGAGGAGTTGCATATTTTGTCATTGAATTCAACCACCAATTAGTTTGAGGTCAACGTCAGTCAAAAGGTCAACAACAACTTACAAAATTTATTTTGACATTGTTCCATCACAATCCCAAAACAAAAGTAAAATGTTAAAACATATCTTGATACTAAATCAGAAGAGGATTGTTTCGTATTGTGGCATCGTCATGTGGTGTTATTCCCACATTGCTTGGTTGTTATTTTTTTTAAAGATTTCATCCCTCTATGTTTTTACATTTTCCTTAAAATGTTTATTTTTTCTTGTTTCTGCAATTTTTTTAGAAGTAATAAAATGCTTCATGTTTTATCTCTTTTGTTATGGATAATATGGAGTGTGGTAATACTCCATGATACTATACTACAGTATTCCATGATGCTGCTGTACTCTGTAATATTACCGTATTCTACAGTATTACAATTCAGACGATAAACTTGTAAAAACCGAATGATGTGTGGGGTTGCGGGTGGGGGGGGTCGATTTGCACC
This sequence comes from Eptatretus burgeri, assembly GCF_056783735.1. NCBI lineage: Eukaryota > Metazoa > Chordata > Myxini > Myxiniformes > Myxinidae > Eptatretus > Eptatretus burgeri. The sequence continues at coordinate 156,784,747 of NC_140961.1, forward strand.
TTCAAGTTGCTCCAGCCTGCTTCCCTCTGTCACCAACATCGGGGATCAATGCAGAAACTGTGCTACAACGACTTGAATCGCTGGTATTTGCTGTCTATCGACCGAAGTTGTGTGCATTATGTCGATGATACTTTCGTCATCATATAAGATATGATAAGCACTTTTAAAGAATAACTCAATGCTGTCTTTCCTGACATCCAATTCACAATGGAAGAGGAAGCATATCAACAGCTGGCATTATTGGATGTTTTGGTTTCCAGGCAATCTGGGTAGTGGCAGACAGCCATTTTCAGGAAGGCTTTTTCGAATCCCGGCCAGATTCCATGGTAGTAACCATCTTTAAGGTCGTAACTTATAGGCAAAGTTGTCGGTGAACCCCTTTCCAATGGGTTGCAATACACTGGAGTAATTCAGACGACAAAAAAAGAAGAAAAACTTTCTACAAGTTGTTCCATTCATCTGGTGACCCCAACATTTTTGTGATCAAGTGTATGCGGAGTGTAAACGTTGAGTCTACACAACCCAAACCAAAGTATATGGCATGCAATTCCATACGTGAAGTCACTCTCAGGTCAATCCAGATTAGATCTATGACCTGCTACAGATGACATGTAAACCTGCAATAACCTGTTTCATGATCGGGTTTTCGGCGACTAAACCATCTCACCGACCAGGTTTTCTGATGAGGAAGGTATATGGGCATGGATACACAGCAGGATTAAAAACAATACTTGTGAAATGGCAAATTAGCTCCTTGTGAGCCAATGGCCATCCATTTCTAGTGCCCATCTGTGTCTGCGGATGTCCAGCTGCAGTTGGGTTACATTTTTTAGTCGGTTGGTGGCAGGATTTGCACTCCAGCCACTGTAAAACACTTCATTCCACAAAACCCACTTTGTGGGATTATCTCCTGTACTGCTGCCCTGTGCAGGGCAGCTCACCGGATGATGGGAGTGAGGCAAAGCTTTTGGGACCCCCATTCCTTGATGATTGGAGGAAGAGCACAGGAAAAACTTCCTGAGCCAGATTGCGGTAGTATGTGGCATAGTGTACTGAGGTGTCATCCACCAGATGGCAATCAACTTGGGATAAGCTGAGGCAGTCCCTTTGGGTGGGTGCCTGGAATGTCCCATCCTGAAGAGAGGATGATCAGCGGTCTCTGCTATCATCTGAACTCAAGCGTTTGAACATTGGTATTGCAGCTCTCTCTGAGGTTCACCGACGCACTGATCTGGCGCATGCTCCCATACCTGACCTGCTTCACCTACTACTGGTCTGGTCAATCTGATGGTTACCATGCCAAAGGAGTTGCTCTCGCTGTGTCCAATAAGCTGACTCCAATGATAAATGAGGTAACACTAGTCAATAAGCATATTAGGAGATGAAGGATTTGTCATTTCTTGGGTATCATTTTCCTGGTCTCTCTATATGCTCCGACTGAGGTGAATGATCTCACCGTGAAGGATGCATTCTCTGGCACGCTCGAGTCTTTGGTTGATCAGTGCCCCAGGTGAGATACTCTTCTAGTCTTGGGGGATTTCAATGCATCGACTAGAACTGATAGGAATGGTGATGATACATCGAGGGTTGAGAGACATAATGTTGTAACTGCATTTTTGGCGAAATTGAATAAAATGGCTCTCACGTCTTTCAACATCATTATTTCGCGGGTTGAGAGACATAATCGCGGGTTGAGAGACATAATGTTGTAACTGCATTTTTGGCGAAATTGAATAAAATGGCTCTCATGTCTTTCAACACCATTATTTAGCGATTTTCAGGAAATGGAAATTTTCAGTTACATTATGTCTCTCAACCCGCGTCATGTGCTGCGCCAATTAGTCTGGAAATGTGAACCAGAATAGCACTAAGTTCCTCGTGTTTGCAAGAAGTCATGGAGTAAAGGTGGCTGGTTCATGGATTCAGCACCCACAGACTCTTCGGCTGGAGTTGGGACTAAAACGCTGGAGTTTTGTGAAAGGAGATTGACCATTTGCTCGTTGATAGTCGCTGGAGAATGATCCAGAACTGCAGGGTCGACTGGAATGCTCAGTTCCTCAATACCAACCACAGGCTTTTGGTAGCAACTCTGAAGTTTCAGCTTAAATCTGGAAGAATGGCACCATCCCAGCCTAGGCTGGATGTTGGCAATCTCAAGGATGAGAGCGTAGCTGAGAAGTTTGCAAACAAGCTGAGTTAAGATTTGGATGGTCTGGGTGCTTTGGGAGGTCCTGAAGAGTAGTGGAGTGCCTTCAAGACCACCATACTTGATGTTTCCGGTGGATGTCTTGGAACTCACCTTAGGGCAATTAAGAAATTTGTCTCTCAAGGGACACTGGATACCATTGACCAGAGTCGCAGGGCCAGGCTGAATGGCAGAACTGAGCTGTTCAGGGAGCTGAGGCCTAAAACTGAACATGCGCTAAGGGTGGACAAGGAGGCCAAAGTGTGAGGAATCTGTGAGTGGTAGAGCATCACCTGTGGTCAAGTGATTCTCATCATGCTTACATGGGAATTCACGTATTGCGTTCATCCAAGCCCTCCTTTGGTGTACTGCAGTTAGAGCAGAGGGTGGTAGGCGCTTGAAAGAGGAGTCCGAAGTGAAAGCCCGCTGGGCGGGTTACTTTGAGTGGTTGTGTCAGGCTGATCCACCAGCTGTCAAGTTGGACGTCAGGGTGTTCCAATAACTCTTGCTGGCCCGCCAATCAACTGAGGTGCACCTACACTTGTGGAAACACGGGCTGCGGTGAACCAGTTGAAACGGGGCAAAGCTCCAGGGATCTGTGGCATCCATGCCGAACTTCTCAAGGCTGGTGGAAATGCTGCACTCATTTCGTTGCATGCAGTTCTGTGCTCTGCCTGGAACACAGGCAACATCCCAACTGACTGGAAAAGCGGCCTTGTTGTCCATCTCTGGAAAGGGAAGGGTGATCACCAAGACTGCAACAACTACCGAGGGGTGACGCTGCTCTCAGTGCCGGGCAAGTTCTTTGCTCGGATAATTCTTGATAGGGTTCACCACCATCTGCTTGAGCACCAGCGTCCAGAGTAGTCAGGCTTTACAGCAAAGAGGTCAACAATTGACCAGATCCTTGCTATTCGGGTCCTCACCGAACGCAGATGAGAGTTTCGGCAGGGCTTCTTGTAGGCTATATTGATCTCTGTAAAGCCTTTGATTCAGTGAATCGGGATGACCTCTGGAGGATTCTTGGTCTTTGTGGGGGTGCCACCAAAACTGATCAATCTGATGCCTCATGGTTGCACGTGCCTCATGGTTGCAGCAGGTTGATCGGCATCTCAAGGAGATGGGGATGGGCCAGGCATCTGCCTGGTGGATGGCGAGAGTCCCCTGGAGTACCGGCGGAAAGTAGATGCAGCGAAGCACTGTTCTGGCGCATGCTCCCATACCTGAACTTGTATATATATATATATATATATATATATATATATATATATATATATATATATATATATATATATATATATATATATATATATATATATATATATATATATATATATATATATTGTTGCGGGCTGGGGTCAGGCGGAGAATAACCACTCGGTGAGGGAAACGATGTCGATTTCCACCAGACTCCCGGGAATTGTTGGCCATTGCTCACAGATAATTCCGTGACGTGGCTGGTCGCTTAACTGACCATGGAAGCTAATACCTCAACCGCGTGGTGTAGGGTCCTCCTGTCTAGAAACAAGTTACCTCATTAACCATGTGGTTTCGACTACCGGGGAGCCACGTCCTCGGTACGCCTTGCCCAAACTGGATCACTCTACCAACTACCGACTGCCTTTCCGATTCGGATGCAGTCGAGCGACACTGCCCATGATGTTCCTGCTAGAAAGAACGGATTATCGGAAATAAAGACCCGGCTAAACTCAGATTCGAAACATGCTGGACCAATGGAGGAAAAGACAAAGATGAGCTGGGAACATTTCTACAATTATTACTTATTTACAATAAGTGGAGAAAAGCATGTGGCACAAGAAAAAAGTTTATTGGGTGTGTTATCCAAGGGAAAGATGAGAGAGGTGTGGTGCGACAATTTACAAGCAACTTTCAAAAGCGGACAGAGAGCAGACTTAACTCGAGACTAATTAAAGCAATAACAATCACAACAATAAAAATTTTAAACAGGCTTATCTAACGGACAGGTGCCAACACACTCTGACACACACTCGGACAAAATAACCCCAATGAAAAGAAAAAGGTTTTCTGCAGCCAGGGTGGTAGGGAGTTGAGGTCAGAGTTTTTGGTACCTGAGCGTTTCGATGGAAGGGACGCTCCGTGGTGCGGCACCCGACAAAAGCTGTGTAGTACGGTCCACCGCCGCACGTGTGGTAATCGTGTCTGGCAGAGTTCAAAGAGGCGAGAGATGAACAGTAAGCAGGACCAGATTAGAGGCTTGTTCGAGGTCCTTCGCATCCACCAACTCCGACTTCTCCCTTTCAAAATCCAACTGCCACCTTTCAAATCCAACGACATCCTTCCCTCGCATCCAACTCAACCTTCCCCCGCATCGAACCCAACTCTGAGGATTGTCCCAAACTATATAGATCGCTGAGTACCAATTGGACCGGGCTTTCACGTTGTCTGCCTTCCAAGGCTGGTCTGGCCCACCCACGCTGAGCGTGGAAGCCGATGCGGAACCACAGCGAAATTCGGGATTCTGCCTCTGAAAACGGGTCGCTGGATAGACGGTGGAAGCCCTTGTCCAGCCCAAAGTGCCCATCGGGATTTGGGCTCAGGAGACGAGTCGAGGGTAGCAATCGAGATGAAAGTACCGTGGATCAAATAAAATGGGAAATAAAATAAAAGGGGAAAAATGGTTTATTAATCCTAACTGTAGCCCATCGCAACACACTCCCTCGTCTTCCCACTTGACAAAAGGTAGGGACATAACTACACATATATTAATGAAAAACCTGACTCAGGACAACTCTATGTTGTACGCTTCCGCTTCCAAGAACCGTACCAAAAAAAAAAAATATATATATATATATATATATATATATATATATATATATATATATATATATATATATATATATATATATATATATATATATATATATATATATATATATATATATATATATATATATATATATATATATATATATATATATATATATATATACATATTTAAACCCAAAATTATTCATACCCAATGAAAAATCTGAGAGTTTTGCATTTATCTCATACCAACAACCTGGAGTGGTGGAACTTTCACTTCACCCAAGGACATTTAGTTGGCATGTACAAATCCACATATGTTTTGGCTCAACATTATTAGTATAACTATAGAAATGTTAAGATTTCTGTTTTTATGCCTGAAAAAAATTATTCATACCCCACACCAAGTATCAGAATTGAGGCCAATGTTTGTGATAATGCACCTTCTTTTGATATTCCTAAGTTTCTTTATAATGTTATGCAATTATTCCAAGACGTGTGCATACAATCTGAATGCATTACAAATGTGGTCTCTTGCATGTACAGTGAGGAATGTTATAGAACAATACTCTGCTTTTAGACTATAAATTAAGTGGAGCTGATGCAATCATTCTCAGGGCATTGTCAGCATGGCAAAGAAGAAGGAAGTCAGTGAGGATCTAATTTCTCGCACTTCCCTCAGTCCCTTCTCCTCTGCCCTCGTCCCCTCACCCGCTATGTTATGCGGAAACACTGACTCAGAATAATGATGGAGCACATGCAGATACAATGACAAATTAATTATTGTTAGTACTGCCCAATAAAACCTGTATATTAAAAGAGTTCAAGAACAATGCTTCACTGGGAAGGGGTAAAGTGACTTTCCGGCCACCCTGTAAATAAATACAGGGTGGACCTAAAGTAACCACAGGAATTAGAAATTAAATAACATTTCTGTTTTTAAATAATTTATTATTATTTTTAGACCGAAAGAAAATTTTAAAATAGAGATAAATTTGCTTTATTTATGACAAATTATGCAGCTTAGATGTCCTCCATTTTCGGCTTCGCAGAGACGGGCTCTTTTGACAGCATTTTCCATAACAGCGGACAATAACTCCGACTGCAGCCCTCGAATTTCTGCAAAGATGTTGTTCTTGAGATACTGAATTGTATGGGGCTTATTGATGTTTTTCATGCTCCTTTAGGTAACCCCAAATAAAATAATCAGGAGGTGTCAAATCAGAAGAACGTGATGGGCAATAAATATCTGAATTTTGCGAAATTATTCGGTGTCCAAAATTTGTTTTAGAAGCTCCACCGCGGCTCATGCCATGTAAGTAGTGGCTCCATCTTGTTGAAACCACATCTCAGGTTTATCCTTCACTGCAGGATGCACAAAATTCTCGAGCCTGGCTCGATACTGCTCACCAGTGACCGTCGATGCACTGTCATCCTCATTTTCAAAACAATAAGGGCTGATAATCCTTTCTAACATTAAAATACACCAGGCAGTGCATTTGAGAGGATGCAACTCACATTGATGAATATCTCAAGGATTCTCCAATCCCCATAACCTACAGTTCTGCATATTCACAAAAATGTTCAAATGGAAATGAGCTTCATCACTCATAATCAGTTTATGAACGAATTTGTTTTCTTCATTGACCAATCGCTGAATTTTGACTGAGTAATTTAAGCGTTGTCAATGATCAGTTCGTTTCAACTTTTGCACCAATTGCACTTTGTATGGGTACAGGTGCAAATCGTTTCTTAGTATGTTATACAGTGACATCCGAGACATCCCCAACTGGTCAGAATGTCTTCAGATCGATGTTTCTGGTTCTTCTTGAACACTGTCCAGTATATGTTCACAGTTAATCTGCGAACGGACTGATCGTGGTCTTCGCGATCGTGGCAAGTTACTTACTGACCCATATTGCTGAAAACATTGAGTCAACCGACGAATCATGAAATCTGAAGTTAGTCTTCAGGCATTGTGGTGTCGGCAGTATGCTCTTTGGGCGAGAATAATTGATGGATGAAATTTGAAATAAAATTCCACGATTTTGGTTCTTTGTTCAGTTGGGAATTTTTCCATGGGTAATTTCCAAATATTAATCTAAATTTTGAAAAGAAAAGAAAAACAAATTGTTAAAAAATAGAAATGTTATTTAATTTCTAAATCCTTCGGTGACTTTTGGGACACCCTGCAGAAAAAAAAAAAATATATATATATATATATATATATATATAAATATAT
>NC_140961.1:156796960-156874460 GCF_056783735.1 Eptatretus burgeri
CGATAATGGTACTTGTGCTGTGATTACAAACTTCAAATTGTGGCAGGTAACAAGAAAGCAAACCATCACTCTGTAGATACAGATACACAATGTCAGTACAATTTTAAAACATTTATTGAACAAACAAACATATTATATCTGCATGCACAGGAGATTCTGGACAGACAGATTTACTCCAGATCTCTCAACACAATTGAAGAATCTTCATGTTTATATAGTTACCAGTAAGACAGTTTTTATAATTCTCTGACACTGACGCCAATTCGCCCAGTCTTGACAATTTCCAGGTGAACCTTATCTTCAGTCTTTTTTGACAGCTCTTGCTTAAATGGTTGGAACACACATTCAAATCCAGACACATTAATCGCACAGAATGCTAGAATGACATCAAACACAAACTATAATGTCCATTATAACAAGTTTCCATCTTATGTAGGTTAAAAGTCAGTTTGCTTTCCCCAAATCTCGAAAGATATATTATCTCGAAGTGACCAGAGCTTAGTGGATACACCTGGACATTTTCTTAAATCCACATTCCAACTTGTTTGTGTCTTTCATACAAAATTCTCAAACAGTTCGACATGACAGGCAATTGTTCTTTATATTCAACTTACTGGTAAAGTTCAACCTGTTTACACATTTAATATGCAGGTGATCTTTCCATACAGAGGATAAATACAATTATGTTCATTCCAAATGGATACATAGTTAATACCTCATATCATATTTGAGTACATTTTATTTCAGGATTAATATATATTTAATTATTTTAATATCAAGTTTTAATCATCATCAATTTATTTATTTTTTCATCCCTAAACCTATCATTATAAAAATGTATCGATATTCCACTGTTTCTTTTTTTTAAAACAACACAACATTGATTAATTTTTAAAACAGGCCACATGGGCAATCTTTGAATGAACAACTCATATTCCAAAGACATTAGCATTCTATGTACAAACCATCTTTCCCAACTCTCCCATACAATAAAGTTCCTTTACTTGGAACTCTATTTTCCTTTGGAGGTAAACAGCGATGCAAGGATAGAGGTGCTGGTCCATTCTGGCCTGACAAATGTTGCACACGTCATGCTGCCTGGGTATCAGTCTTGATCTTCTTCCATAAATGGCTTTGATACCTGGTCATATGGAGTACCTCCAGGAAATGCAGTATTGTCGCACTGCAACATCACATTTCTTGATCACGAACAGTTTGTTTGGTTTTCTTCTTGGGAGTTTATTTGAAACTTATGGCATTTCTCCAACCAAGAAGAAACAGCAACCACAAGCAATTTTTTTCAGAAGTCCAATGCCAGCTTGTTGAATAGTATCTCTCCTGAGCCTCCTTTCCCAGCAACATCTCACACTCCGTCATGTTGAACAGGTAACCACGTTTATCAAACTTGGTGTAGGACAGAGCACAGGTGGATGAAATTGGGCAGGGAGAATATGTGGAGAAGAGTATCATCTCATGCAGGGTACTGTTGCCAAAGTCCCTCACACAACATTCAGAGTAGCTGGAGGCATATTGGCACGAAGTGGTCAGGGTGAAGAGTAGGAAGTCTTGAGCACAAACTTATTTGTTGCATGCCACCAACATTGTCCACTCTGCATATTCCAATGTCATAATCACAAGGAATTCGTCATTCAGAAATTTCATTTCTTGATTCCAGCCATAAAACGCCAAGATGTGTTGTTGTTGTTGTTGTTGTTGTTGTGTGTTTAAAAAAAATAAAATTATATCCCACTGACAAAGGACAGCAGGATCGATGATTGTCTCTGAGATAACATCTGCCCATGGCCATATAACATGCTCATTCCAAATTGCCCATGTATTTTGAAATTTCAATGTTGCACAGATTGTTAAATTCTCTCTCTGTATTGGAATTGTCATATGGAAATGATGCTTGGACAACCTTTCTAGAAGCCATGGCTCTTCTCTTAAAGAGCAGGTTGCAGGTCACCAAACATGTTCTGAAAATTTATCAATATGCTTATATGTGCATTAAATAGTTCAATGCAAACTATTGTGGTTGCCTAACTATTGGGAAAATTAATGAAATTTAACTCTGAAGTTGTTATTTCTCGAGGCTGTTGAAAAAAACAGCCACATGCCAAATATGGATGGTGACATCATGTTTCTCAAAACAAAGTGGAAGCTCACTCTTTCATTGAAAAAGTGTCCAGTTGAGCGGGCCATTCTTTCACTTTTTTGAGCTTGCAACTGTTTATATTATCCTTTTTTATTTTGAATTATTGCAGAACAAAGTTATTTGGATATTTGCACATCATGCCTCGTATGTGTGTCGTCATATTTTGCGAAAATGGCTGGAAAACGGGTAATCGCTCCCACCAATTCCTGAAGGAATCAAACATTCGCTGTCAGTGGATAAGATTTGTAGAAAAAAATAGGCGAATTTTCCCTGTCATTTAAGCTTTTAAACAATATCTTTGTGGAAAAAGCGCTGCGGCCTAACATCTAGTCAAGGCGCCCAAGGCCCTGCGCGCCATCAAACATAAACCTTATAAAATATCGGAATTTTACAAACTTCACAACTACCGAGTGTTAAGCATCCTAAGCGACTGCAAAAACAGAAAAAAAAAAATTTGAATTGACTTTAAAACGAACCCGCAACGTCGATTGAAGCAAAAATCTAAATTCACCACAGGAATTCATGGCATTATTTAAAATTATTTTGTCAAAGTCATAAAACCGTAATAATCAGCCATCCACGAACAATCTTAACATAGTCCGACAGCTTAACAAGTCAGGCATGTGATAATATCCTTTATTGGGATTAATGAAAAAAAATTTAAACATCATTTTTGTGGAAAAAGTGCCACGGCCTTGAACTAGCCAAGGAGCCATTGGACATGCGTGCCGAGACCTCACATTTCCAAACATTCATAGCTCAATGAATTAACGCGAAAAATCGCACCAAACTTACCTTGTCCCTGTGGTAACTTTTCTGACACCTCTCGCTTAAAACCCAAAAAGTCAAAAGGATCACGGGGCCATGCTGTCACGGTCTGTATTCATCATGAAAATCAAGATCAAGCGAGCTTTCGCCCTTCTGCTGCACAGGTTTCCCTCCTCCCTGAGCTGGCAGTCAGTCCTGCCACTTGTACATGAAATATCCCGTTTTCTTGCACTTGCAAGTGGCTCAAATTTAGATGGCTCAGGGCCAGAAACTCCATAGTATAAATTCCCATCATCCTCCGACTCGTCCTCGGCAATATCAGAATGAAAACACTCAATTTCAGCGCCGCTGAAATCACTCTCTGATTCACATCTCGCCATTGTTCACATGCTGTTTCCGAATGTTCGCCAAGTTTTCGGAGAACGTGACGTCATAGCATCTTCAGTAACTTCTGGACTGTTTTTCGATCACTTACAAAAGTTCTGACTTAAAAGTTAATTTTAGCATATTTTGAGATTCAAATGTAAGAAAATAATTGCCCAACGATTATTAATGTTCTTACAACCTTCGAATCATGCGAAGTCATCAGTGACCCAAAAGCTGCTCTTTAAAACAATGATGAAACATTGAAGAGAAGAGTGTTATAGTACATTTGAAGAGTACAATAATAATCACAAGCATTATTATTCCAACAAAAATCCAATGTAATAATGCTGCCCATGTATTTCCTTCAGCCAAAACTCAACTTTAATCTTTTGTAGTCACATAATTATTTATTCTCTGCCTTAATTTTGACATATTCACCAGTATTTCTGGTCTAAATTGCCATGAATTTAAATTAATTAAAAATAAATTTAAGTATTATTTCTAAATTACCAGAGGTTCATGTTTACCTTTAGTAAAAATAATTTGTTATATTTCTTGAATTACTAAAATGCTAACATGAAATTTGTGTGCATGGTTTCGTTACAATACAGAACTGGTGTACAGAGCATCAATTTGAATGTTTCTTCAGTCAAGCACTAAAAAAGTATTTTACGTCATTTCCTCTCGATAAAATATACAAACATAATCTGTCATTTGTCAAATAATTTTACCCTTGCCTATGACACAAATAATTACTCCCAAAATCCTACAATATGTTGACCAAGTTCCCAATATTTCTAGTCATAAACAATCTCATGAGTTCAGTCTCAGATAGGCATTGCATCATCATAATCTTATTTTTCATTCATCTCAACTTCATTAGTTACTTAAAATCAACAGATATTGCTGATCGTCATCATAATCATGTCTCTATATATCATCACAGTAGTTATCTATCCTGATTTAACAGTACATACTTTCCAGAAAATATCATAAAAATCATCGTTTTGACCCCTCAATGAGAGATGCATGAAACTTGTGTGATCATTGTCTTGGTAATAATCTTCTTCATGCAAATCACGAGCAAATTAGCCATACATTTTACACTTATCATTTTTATACAGACAGTAAACCTACTGCAAGTTTTTCACACCTTCCTGTTACAATCTTGTCAGCCATACCAGCATTCACTTCCTGATGCATAGTCGAGGTAGATTTAATCTATTTCACAAAACCCTTCAGAAGGACGTGTATACTGGATTTTTTTATTTTTTTTTATTTGTGGAATCTTGCCTCCCAACTGACAATAACAACAATTCCAGAATCCTCACAACCAAATATTGTTTACCATTATTTCTATCAATTGCTTTTACTTTTGGTGTTGCAGTTGAACTGAACTCAAACCCTCAATATTAACTCAGATTAGTATACAATATATACCCCGATATTTTAGATTTTTTTTTTTTTGGTCAGTTTGATATCAATCAGGAACCCATCAGTAAATCATTTTAATTTGGTTTTACCAGCCTCCTACCTCTACATCACATCTCTTATCTCTGCATAATATGTCCCATGATCAAAATTACCTAAATTAGCAACTTACAACGATTTACAAAGAAATCTAACACAGGTACACATTATATTAATATCAAGTTTTAATCATCATCAATTTAGTAATTTTATCACCCCCAAACCCATCATGATAAAAATGCATAGACAACTCAAATATCACTTCCGGACCGGTGTTCTGCATGCGTGGATGACTGATTGGCACTCACCCCTTCCAGTTCATATAAGCTAAGTTAGGTGGACCAGATATGTTGTGTTTTGCTGTTTCATTACTTCCGCCATTGAATTTGGACATGGATTATGTTTTCACTACTGCCTGTTTGTCTGTGTGGTTGTTTGTTTGTGAGCAGGATATCTCAAAAATTTGTGGATGGATTCGGATGGTATTTGGTAGAAATGATGGGTGTTGGACAAGGACGAACAGTTTACATTTTGGTGAAGATCCAGATTTGCATACGAGCATTTTTTAAGTGATTCTTTATCATTGAGTGAATAGCCTGAAAACGACATGCAACACAATATCTCAAAATGCTGTGGACGGATTCAAACAAAACTTGGTGAACAGGTTGGCTGTGTAACAAGGATGAATGCATTCCATTTTTGTGAAGGTTCGAATTTGGATCCGTGTACAATAACTTTTTATATTTTTATAAGTGAGAGATTGGGCCAACATGATACATACTGTATGTATGTGTGTGTGTGTGTGTGTGTGTGTATATATATATATATATATATATATATATATATATATATATATATATATATATATATATATATATATATATATATATATATATACATGCATATACATATAAAGACCACAAGGGGAAAACCAGAGATATCAGGATAAGTCAATTTTAAAGAAACTGAAAAACAAAGTTTCAAGACTTTGTACTGTCATATAGATTTATTTTCCAGTAAAAGGAAGAGTGAGCATTGGCAGATCAAATTAAGCATGTAGCATTTGCCAAGCTTCTGTGTTATTTAATTTAAGAGCAAAGAAGGAACCAATGTTGCAAACTGACATCACTGGTGATTCCCTTGTTTAATAATTGCGATGCAATTTTAACCCAGGATGTGTAACAAATTCATGCTTCTTGGTTATTCGCATACATCACATGACTTTGGTGATCACAGATTATTTATTTCAACATTAAACGGTCATTGTTTTTTTGTTTGATTGGTGTTCAATGCCATACTCAAGGGTATTTCGCTTATATGACGTCGGATTCTCCATTTCTTACTTCGTACTACTTAATATGATGGAAAACCTGGAGGAAACCAAGGATAAACCACCCCCGCGATAGCCGAAGTCACCTCATGTGACTCCCTCATATACCTAAGCAGGTTGATTGGGCGGTGGGTACATCGAATGAGGATGGGTATTCAGACGCGCTAACCATTAAGCCATGGCGTGGGTCCCATAAAAGTCACAAAAAAGGTTTGACCAGGCTTGAACCACGATATGCACCAACTTCGGAGCCCATGATATAACCAAATAGGCAATTGTCGTGCTCAGAGTTTATGCTGTGAAAGTTTTACAACCTTTCATTTTTTTAGTTTCTCAACTCTGAATATTATGGTGGAACAGTGAACATTAATGAAAGGGAGATAACCAGGAGAAAAGTACTGACAACTCTGGGTTTATACTTGTTCAGCTTTGACAACGCTTGTTTTTTCATTGCACGGCTAAACTTTATACCATATAAATTATGACACCCCTGGTTATTTGTTAAAGTAATATTGTGAGAGGAAACCTTATGTTGCCAACTATTGGCAGGTGCAATAACCCTGAAATTTATAAAAGTGACATCTCTCTGGTTTTCCCCTTGTGGTATATATATATATATATATATATATATATATATATATATATATATATATATATATATATATATATATATATATATATATATATATATATATCTTCTTCTTCCTCTTTTGGCTTGCTCCCGTAAGGGGTCGCCACAGCGGACCAACTCTCTCCATTTCGCTCTATCCTCCACATCTTCCATTGACACTCCAACCACCCGCATGTCCGCCCTCACCGCATCCATGAACCTCTTCTTTGGCCTTCCTCTTCTCCTCCTGTCTGGCGGCTCCATCTTCAACATCCTTCTCCCGATATACTCCGTTTCCCTCCTGTGCACATGTCCAAACCATCTCAATCTCGCCTCCCTCACTTTGTCTCCAAACCGTCCTACCTGTGCTGTCCCTCTAATACACTCATTCCTTATCCTGTCCATCCTCATCACTCCCAACGAGAATCGCAGCATCTTTAACTCTGCCACCTCCAGCTCTGCTTCCTGTCTTTTTGTTAGCGCCACCGCCTCCAAACCATACAACATAGCTGGTCTCACTACCGTCTTGTATACTTTCCCCTTCACTCTTGCAGCTACCCTTCTGTCACAAATCACTCCTGCAACTCTTCTCCACCCACTCCATCCTGCCTGCACTCTTTTTTTCACTTCTCTCCCACACTCTCCGTTACTTTGGACAGTTGATCCCAAGTATTTAAACCAATCCACCTTCCCCACCTCAACTCCTTGCAACTGCACCATACCACCACCCTCCCTCTCATTTACGCACATGTACTCCGTCTTACTCCTACTGACTAACATTCCCCTTCTCTCCAGTGCGTACCTCCACCTCTCAAGGTTCGATTCAGCCTGCTCCCTACTCTCCCTACAGATCATGATGTCATCCGCGAACATCATGGTCCATGGAGACTCCAGTCTGATCTCGTCCGTCAACCTGTCCATCACCATTGCAAACAGGAAAGGGCTCAGAGTCGATCCTTGGTGCAGTCCCACTTTAACCTTAAACCGGTCCGTCATTCCTACCGCACACCTCACCGCTGTCACACTGTCCTCATACATATCCTGCACGATCCTCAGATACTTCTCCAATACTCCCGACTTCCTCATACAATACCACAACTCCTCTCTTGGCACCCTATCATAAGCTTTCTCTAAATCCACAAACACACAATGTAACTCTTTCTGGCATTCCCTATACTTCTCCATCAACATTCTCAAAGCAAACATCGCATCAGTGGTGCTCTTTCCTGGCATAAACCCATATTGCTGCTCACAGATCATCACCTCTCCTCTCAACCGAGCTTCCACTACTCTTTCCCACAACTTCATGGTGTGGCTTAACAACTTTATCCCTCTGTAATTTCCACAGCTCTGCACATCACCCTTATTCTTGAAAATCGGAACCAGTACACTTAATCTCCACTCCTCCGGCATCCTCTCACTTTCCAAGACTTTATTAAACAATCTGGTTAACAACCCCACTGCCATCTCTCCTAAGCACTTCCATGCCTCCACTGGTATACCATCTGGGCCAACCGCCTTTCCACTTTTCATCTTCTTCATAGCAGTCCTCACTTCATCCTTACTGATCCACCCCACTTCCAGATTCACTATCTCCACCTCTTCCAACCTTCTCTCTCTCTCATTTTCTTCATTCATCAGCTCCTCAAAGTACTCCATCCACCTTCTCAACACACTCTCCTCGCTCGTCAGCACATTCCCATTTGCGTCCTTTATCACCCTAACCTGCAGCACATCCTTCCCAGCTCGGTCCCTCTGTCTTGCCAATCGGTATAAATCCTTTTCCCCTTCTTTTGTATCCAACTTCTCATACAGCTCGTCATATGCCTTTTCCTTGGCCTTAGCCACCTCTCTTTTTGCTTTTCGACGCCACTCCTTGTACTCCTGCCGACTTTCTTCATCTCTGTGACAATCCCACTTCTTTTTCGCCAACCCCTTCTTCCTTATACTTTCCTGTACTTCCTCATTCCACCACCAAGTCTCCTTATCTTCCTTCCTCTGTCCAGATGTCACACCAAGTACCTTCCTAGCTATCTCCCTCACAACTTCTGCTGTCGTTGCCCAATCATCCCACCCATCTTTACCACCATCCAACGCCTGTCTCACCTCCTCCCTAAATTTCACGCAACAGTCTTCCTCCTTCAGCTTCCACCATCTGGTCCTTGGTTCAGCCCTCACTCTCTTCCTCAACCTCACCTCTAAAGTCATCCTACAGACCACCAATCGATGCTGTCGAGCTACACTCTCCCCTGCCACAACCTTACAGTCACTAATCTCTTTCAGGTTGCATCTCCTACTTAAGATGTAATCCACCTGTGTGAACTTTCCTCCACTCTTGTATGTCACCCTGTGTTCCTCCTTCTTCTTGAAATACGTGTTTACCACTGCCATTTCCATTCTTTTTGCAAACTCTACCACCATTTGCCCTTCCACATTTCTCTTGTTGAGACCGTACCTCCCCATCACCTCCTCATCCTCTTTATTCCCTTCCCCAACATGTCCATTGAAATCTGCTCCAATCACCACTCTTTCATCCTTGGATACACTCTCCACCACTTCATCTAACTCACTCCAGAAATCTTCTTTATATTCCATCTCACACCCCATATGTGGGGCATATGCACTGATGACATTCATCATCACCCCTTCAATTTCCAACTTCACACTCATCACTCGGTCAGACACCCTCCTCACCTCCAATACCCTCTTGACATGATCTTCCTTCAGGATTATCCCGACACCATTTCTCCTCCCATCCACACCATGGTAGAACAGTTTGAAACCACCTCCAATGCTCCTCGCCTTACTCCCCATCCACTTGGTCTCTTGTACACACAGTATGTCCACCTTTCTTCTCTCCATCATATCAGCCAACTCTCGCCCTTTGCCAGTCATCGTCCCAACATTCAGAGTTCCAACTCTCACCTCCACACTTCTACCCTTCCCCCTCTCCCACTGCCTCCGGACTCGCCTTCCCCGTCTCCTTCTCCTCCTTCGCCCAGCAGAAGCACAATTTCCACTGGTACCCTGCTGACCACCGGTACCGGTGGCGGTCGTTTGTAACCCGGGCCTCGACCGATCCGGTATGGAAATTCGTTTTGTTGTCCGTATATATATATATATATATATATATATATATATATATATATATATATATATATATATATATATATATATATATATATATATATATATATATATATATATATAGTTGAGGGCTGGGGTCTGGTGGAGAGATGACCACGAGGTGGGGAAAGTTACGTCCACTCCCAGCAGACTCCCCGGAATTGTAGGCCATCTCTCACGGATAAATCCGTGATGCAGCGGGTCGCTTAACCGACCGTGGACGCCAATATCTCAAACCACGTGGTGTCGGGTCCTCCTGTCTTGAACCAAGTTACCTAATTAACCACGCATTTTCAACTACCGGGGAACCACGACATCGGTACGCCTTGCACAAACCGGATCACGCTACCGACTCCGGTAAAATACCAACAACCAACTACCAACTCTACCAACTACCTTTCCGGATCGGATGCAGCCGAGCGGACCTGCCAAGGACGTACCGACTAAAAGGAACAGACCATGGGGAATAACGACCAGGCCAAACTTAGATCCGAACCATGCTGGACCAATGGAGGAAATGACAAAAACGAGCTGGGAACATTTCTGCAATGATTTATTTACACTCGGCGAGGAAAAACATGTGGCACAGGAACAAGGTTTATTGGTTATGTTATGCAGGGGGAAGTTGAGAGAGATGTTGTGCGACAATTATGCAGCAACTTACCAAAGCGGACACAGAGCTCAGACACACACTCAGAGAAAACAAACCCAATGAAAAGAAAAGGGGACCCTTTTGCAGCCAGGGAGGGAGGGAGTTGAGGTCGCAGTTCTCATTACCTGAGAGTTTCGGAGGAAGGAGTGCTCCGTGGTGCGGCACCTGACAACAGTCGTACAGTTCAGGACACAGCCGCCGGTATGGAGTTCGGGTCCATGGAGGAGCTTGATTGGAGTGCGTGGAGTCCAAGGTGGGAACGGGGCAGCAGACAGGACCCGGCGAGAGATCCGGTCGAGCTTGGGTGTGCGCGGACCAGAACAACAGGTGGGCTGCCGAGGTGAGACGTGGGCAGACCCTCCATAACAACGACTCCTTCAACAACTGCACACTTCCAATCCTTCTACTGCAACCTCCTTCGACCTTCCCAACCAACCAATGAAACCACCGAACACGAACCAACCAAGCACTAAGCACTTCCAAATCCAACTCCTTCTTTCATTTCTCTCAAATCCAACCACAAACTCCTTTTCATCCCATACCAAGACACTCTGAGGATTGCTTCGTATTTTATTGATCATGGAGCTAGGGAGTGAAGCCAGGGCGAAGCCAACGTCATCGTCTGTCCCGATTGGACCGGGCATTCATGTGGTCTGCCTCAGATAACATCCTCAAAATTCTGCCTCAGATAACCATCCTCGGGGTAGGCACTCGTTACGCTGTGGTTCTAATAAGAGGGGGAATAAAATAAAAGGGAAGAAATGATTTATAATCTGAACTAAAAAGCCCATTGAAACATCCCCCCCACCACTTCCGTGTTTCTCCCACGACACACAAGGAAGGAATCTATCTGCACGTAAAAGAATGAAATATCTGACTTGGGACACATGTATGTTGTATGCATGCGGTTCTGAGAGCCGTAACACTACCCCCCTCCTTTTTTCTAGACTCGACCCGAGTCGTCAACATCCGTGTGGCATGCAGGTGTGGGTTTCCCCGAGTACATTTTACCTACGCAACCGTGAGTGCAACATTTTGAATACATGTCCCAAAAATAAATAACCTAGTGCGTAACAAACTGACACACTCATTTGCATGACTGAACGATATTGATGGCACTAAACAAACAACAGGTGGTTTAGGAGTACACACATTTCAAATATTTACACTACCCATGGCCCAGGACCTGTGACTTGAGGAAAGAACAATATAAAGTAGGGGTCGGGAACGTGTGGCTCGCGAGCCAGGTATGGCTCTTTTGATGATTGCATCTGGCTCGCAGATAAAATTGGAGTTTGAAACTTGGAAAGCCCAATATTTCTCGCGGAAACTTTACCTATAGTTTGAATGGTGTCATGCTTCATTCACGTGCAGGACTGAACTTGGCAGAAGGAGAGAAGAAAAAACACCTCCGAATTGTCTGAAGCGGTTTTTGTTTCGTCCAGTCATGCAGCCGACGCGAGTAGTGATTTCGGTTCCTCCAATGACGTGCCGCCGCCGAGACGCGTCACGGAATTCATCTCGACCAATCACGCGCCACCGCTGAGGCGACTCGTGATTTCGGTTCCTCCAATGACGTGCCGCCGCCGAGACGCGTAGCGGAATTAATCTCGACCAATCACGCGCCTCCGCTGAGGCGACAGCATCCCAGAGTCGGCCGGCCGCGCCGCACCTCTCGAGTATGTCAGCCCGTGCGCAGGCCAGCCAGACTCACTTGGGTCAACATCTCCCTCTCTCTCATTTGCTCAAAGCTAACCCTTCGACGAAGAAGATGGCGAAAAGAAAAAAAGATGAGGAGTATCGTACATTTCAGGACGAATGGGCCGAAGAATTCGCCTTTGTGGAGAGAGCAGGTTCTGTGGTGTGTCGAATTTGCAATGACAAAATTGCATCGATGAAACGGTCGAATATAAAGCAGCACTTCGACACGCGCCATGCTACCTTTGCATCAAAATACCCTGTGGGAGACAGCAGAAAGAAAGCGTGAAAAGAGCTACTGAGCAGGGTGCAAGCCAGCCAGCAGCAACTCCGCGTATGGACCCGGCAAGGTGACTATAATTCAGCCAGCTTTGCTGGATCTTTAGCAATAGTGAGGAATGGAAAACCATTCACAGATGGCGAGGATGCTAAAACGTTCATGCTGGATGTCGCCAATGAACTTTTTGATGATCTTCCGAACAAAGACAAGATAATTAAACGGATACAAGACATGCCTCTGTCGGCAAGAACTGTTCATGATCGTACAATCATGATGGCAAACCAAGTGGAGGAAACGCAAGTGAAGGACATAAATACAGCGCCGTTCTTTTCCCTGGCTTTGGATGAGTCAACAGACGTAAGCCATTTGTCGCAGTTCAGTGTGATTGCAAGATATGCTGCTGGTGATACACTGCGCGAAGAAAGTCTTGCTGTTCTGCCAATAAAAGGGTCCACAAGAGGTGAGTATTTATTCAAGTCTTTCATGGAGTTTGCTCAAGAAAAAAATCTACGAATGGATAAACTTATCTCAGTGTGTACTGATGGTGCTCCGTGTATGGTGGGGAAAAACAAAGGATTTGTGGCGCTTCTCCGTGAACATGAAAATAGACCCATCCTAAGTTTCCATTGCATTCTACACCAGGAGGCACTTTGTGCTCAGATGTGTGATGGGCTGCTTGGCGAAGTGATGTCGCTGGTCATTCGTGTGATCAATTTTATTGTTGCCCGAGCCTTAAATGGTCGCCAGTTTAAAACACTGCTGGATGAAGTTGGAAATAACTATCACGGTCTGCTTTTGCACAGCAATGCAATGTGCGTTGGTTGTCAAGAGGGAAGGTGCTTAGCCGTTTTGCGGCTTGCCTGAACGAAATCCGGACTTGAAATGAAAGGGATTGAGCATCCTGAGCTAGCCGAAACTGAGTGGCTCCTCAAGTTTTACTATCTCGTGGATATGACTGAACATCTGAACCAGCTCAACGTGAAAATGCAAGGCATTGGAAATACAGTGTTATCCCTTCAACAAGCCGTGTTTGCTTTTGAAAACAAGCTGGAGCTCTTTATCATGGATCTTGAAACAGGTCGTTTACCACATTTTGAAAAACTGAGACAATTTAAAGATGCATGCACAGCAAGTGAGCCCACTCAAAACTTTGATCTCCACCAGTTAGCTGGCTTCACATCCAGTCTCCTACAGTCATTCAAAGCACGCTTTGGAGAATTTCGTGAGCACACTCGTCTTTTTAAGTTCATCACCCATCCAAACGAGTGTTCACTGAACACAGCCGACCTGAGTTACATTCCTGGTGTCTCCGTCAGAGATTTTGAAGCAGAAGTGGCTGACCTGAAGGCCTCAGACATGTGGGTGAATAAGTTCAAGTCACTGAATGAAGATTTGGAAAGAATCGCACGACAGAAAGCGGAGTTGGCGAGCAAGCACATGTGGACAGAAATGAAAAAACTTCAACCCGAAGACCAGCTGATTATCAAAACTTGGAACGCGCTTCCTGTCACATACCACACACTGCAGCGTGTGAGTATTGCTGTATTGACCTTGTTTCGATCTACGTATGCATGTGAGCAGTCATTCTCACATCTTAAAAACATCAAGTCCAACCTACGATCACGTCTAACGGATGAAAGCCTCAACGCTTGCATGAAGCTTAACTTCACGAAGTACCAACCAGACTACAAAGCCATCAGCAAATCCATGCAGCACCAGAAGTCCCATTAATGGTGAGTATTATAACAACATTATTTAAAAGAATAAATTCAGAGGCTTATTATACTTACATTTAGTTGAATTCAGTCTTAAAATATATTATATGGCTCTCACTGAAATAGATTTCCAAATATTTTGCTTTAATGGCTCTCTGAGTCAAAAACGTTCCCGACCCCTGATATAAAGGCAACATTCGGGGATGAATGCAACAGCAGGCAACCGATGATGGGGCGACTTCTGTGCCCTCAATGGGCCTTCGTTTGTTGGTGAATGTTTATTGTATTTTTTTAAATTTTGTTCCTGGCTGCTCGGGGCAACTCAACTTAACGCGGCAGGCCACATGCCATTCCACAGGCCATTTGAACTGGCCTTTTATGCAACAAGGAGATCTTCGAGCTGCCCAATGTAGTCCCCGGTCCATTTGAACTGGCCTTTATACAACAAGGAGATATCCGCACTGCCCGATGCAGTCCCCAGTATACAACAAGGAGATATCCGGGCTACCCAATGCAGTCCCCGGTAATGCGACTGCCTGCAGGGCATTCCTTGCAAACACTTCCACAGAGATGGTCCTGGTACACATGGTAAAGTTGGTGATATGGCAATGCAAATAAAGGCATGGGGATTTATGGCAAACAGAGTCAAGGCAAAGGCAGAAAACGAAAGGCATTGCAAATGCAGACCATGTAAGGTGCGATGCAACAGGTCGGCTCATGAAGCTGGCCGGCCTCAGTGTGGTCTCGTGAGGTTGTCGAGGGAGTGTGGTGGCGTTGGCCGGTCGGAAGACGGGCTCGGTCCTACCCAACGGTCTCCCCCCCTTCATGAAGGCAAATTTCAATGGAACTGTTATGTTGTTCTTGTCCAGTGCAGAATATAATTTAAAGGCAGTTCTCAACCTCTTCAAATAATCAGGTGTATCTTCACCTACTCTCTGCTTACATGGTTGAATCTTATCTCAGTCCACTTGTGTTGGCAAATTCACAATAGCTTTTCTTAAGGCTTGCAATTTTTTTCTCTTTAGCTGCTTCTGGCAAATCATCCTGTCCAAATGGCACAGCTTTCCATTCTGCAGTTGGTTTCAACTGTTGCAATAATCGCTCTGGCACTGTTACTATAAATAGCATGTCCAGGTCGCGCATCGTTGATCGATGACATCGCATGATTAATTCCAATTCTTGACCAAATTTTCTTGGATTTCCTGAAGAGATGAGATTTCCTTTGCTGTTCTTGGTAACTCTGTCAGTGACCAATGACGGAATGCTAACTTGTCCAATTCATGACACTGGAGATGCTCTAAAAGGTGCTATCGTTTCCTCTTGTTTCGCAGTTTCTCATCTCTCAGCAGTCATACTTATAAGAACTGATTCTTCTCACTCCACTGCACCTTCAACACTACCTAACTCTCTTAAGTTGGGTTAGATTGCATGTAGAGGGGAAGCTCACCCTTGAGCTCCTGGTTCATTCCTGAGGGAGGGTTCATCAGATGCACTCGGTGTAACATGCTGAAATGCGAGAAGCACCTCTCACTCATCATCTACTTCCTGAGTTATTGTCTCTGTCCCAGCCCTGTGTAGGTTGTTGGGCTTCCCATTTTATTGTCTTTTCCCTTATCTGTCCTCATGGGCATTTGCATGACACTTTTTACTTCTCACATCATACTTTGTGCTCTTTGAAAACTATCTTTCAGACTAGCCATTTTTTGATTTGTTATCTCTTTGTCTGCTTTCCTCTATCCATGGTAAAAAATTTTATCCAATTCGCATCCTTTGCTCGTTTCTATTTACCACTTCTCCTGTCCAAATACTTACTCAGATGTTTTAGCCAACCTCTTTGGAATGTACCATTCTTTAGAAAACCTGTCCTCAAATCCTTTGTCCACTCATAACACTTATTTGTATCAGCTACTGCCTCCCTTCCATAATTAGCATACGTGAATCTCACACACGTACCCTTCTCAGGTAAATTCACCTTACTTACCTTCTCTGATCTGTTACCCATCTCTCTCACTTAGTGAAAGAAAAATAAACCAATGTCACCCACAGGGTGACCCGTATCTTCCCAAAAGGTGACCACGTGTGAATTATTTAAGGTCACACTGAGGTGAACAGAGCTTCTATCCACCAGGAGCGACTCCTTGAGGAATATCTGCCTACGAGAGATTCCGATGAGAATCGTTCTACAGAGTAACCATGAAAATATGCGTTTGCCTCATAACGTCACCAAATGACATCATATTATCTCAAGCTTGACATATCTAGAAAGCACTCGTCGAGGTGTTCAATTTGAGCTACTACACTATATTGTTCCTAAAACTTGAAAATTTGACCTTGGGGTCAAATATGTTGACCTCAGGCGCTAACCATGAAGGTCAAGGCCAATCGCCACCAAAAACTAAGCAGGTGAGCGCCAGACCATATACTACATTCCCATAAAGTTTGGAGATGATTTGATTAAAATTACTCAAAAAATAAGGGTTTCGTCGACCTCCATGATTTACCGCAAAGTGACCTTGACCTTTGACCTTGACCTTGACCTTTATGTTTGCTGAAGTGTATTGTAATAATACTACGATATGTGTACCCACAAGAGTTTCTGATGAGAATTGTGCTCTACAGAGTGATATAAAGGTGAAAAATCCAATGATTACAGACAAACAAACAAAAAAACTTACCAAGTAACAGATCTTGCAAAAACTTCGTTTTGGCAAGATAAAAAAACCAAAATCAAAATGGAGTACCATTGGTTGAGATCCGGGTAGGGAAGTTGACCGATTGAGTCAGTCCCAATGAGTCGCAGAAAGCTTTTGCTGAGGTGCCATGACAGGTGAGAGAGGCACCCACACCAAGCCAACTGGCATGATGGCAATTGAAGTCGCCACATATGAGGTTGAGAGAGTTTGGATGAGAAGATAGAAGTTGGTCCATATTTTCGGATAGTGAGGTGTAAATGGAGTCATCACTGTAAGGTGGACGGTACAGTACACATATAAACATTAGATTGGAGTGGAGGGAAAGTCGTAGCCAGAGGTATTCCTGGGGTGTTGGGGAGTGAGGGCAGTGCATGGAGAGTGAGGAATAGAGTCTTTGATGAAGAGAGCAACTCCTCCACCAGGACGAGGCTCAGTTCTGTCATACCAGAGGAGGGAGTAACCAGGGAGAGATACTTGGGAGTCAGACACGTCTTGGGGGAGGAAAGTTTCTGTTAGGCAGATTATATCTGGTTTGTCAGTGGCAAACTGTATGGAAAGATCTGAAAGGTTTGAGCGAAGGCCGCGGATATTTGAGGTCCACACTTTTAATGAAGAGGGAGGGAGGAGGCTTTGGGTGCAGGGGGTTGGGGGGGAGGGCAGGACAAGGGATGAAAGGCGTAGGTAAGGAGGGTTGTTGAAAGAGTGTGGGGGATTGCAGAATAGCTTGTGGAGGGTGCCGGATGAGGAGGAGAAAAGGCTCTGTGGTACTGGGTGAGATGGGGGACAAGAGAGGGGGAAGAAGGCAGGTGAGGATTTGAGGAGATGGAGCGAACAGAAGGATGTGAGAGGGCAGTGGAAGGAGGCAGCTTTGTGGATACGAGGGGGGCAACTTTGAGAAGGATGAGTGAGGGGGTTAATGGAGGGAGAAAGGTGAGGGGGAGTTTTTGAGAGAGGTGAGAAGGAGGCTTGGTGGGAGAAGAGTGGGATGGTTGTTTTGAGAGTGAGGGGTGAGAGGGGTGAGTTGGCACTGAAGTTGGAAAAAAAAGAATCTTTGAAGGAAAGCAAACATTCATAGCAAACTGGGGTTTTTAAAAGTTTTAGGTCAGAGATGCGATTTAACACAATTATTGATGGATGCAATGAAGGCGAATCCAGAGAATGGAGAGAAGAAAAGCTGTAACAGTTGGATTTTTTAGGCAAGGTATGAAGGTGAGTTCAAATTGAGAACAGTCTGTATAGTCGAAGAGTAGTGCATTATGATGCATTAAAAAGTACCACACATGTGAAAAAGGGAGATTAAGCATTATAAAAGATCGTTTTTATTATTATTATTATTATTATTATTATTAATGTTTGAGAGAGTTTTCAACAGATTAGGTCATGGAAGTGTTGTAGAAAAATCGAGGAAGAAGAAGAATATATGAAGGAGAAGGAGAAGAAGAAGAAGTAGAAGAAGTAGAAGAAGTAGAAGAAGGAGAAGAAGGAGAAGAAGGAGAAGAAGGAGAAGAAGGAGAAGAAGGAGAAGAAGGAGAAGAAGGAGAAGAAGGAGAAGAAGGAGAATAAGAAGAAGAAGAAGAAGAAGAAGAAGAAGAAGAAGAAGAAGAAGAAGTATCGAGAGCCGTGAGTGATGAAGGAGAAAGATCGCGTTTTTTTTTTGTTTGTTTGTTTTTGATTGAAGATAAGAAATAGAGTGATTATTTGGGAGGGATGGGGGACGTTAAGAAAGTGGGGAAGTTAGAAAGTGAAGGTAATGGGGAGAAAAAAAAACACGATCGTATCGTTTGGCCTCAAGCCTCAAGGGTAGGCCTCAAGTGTCCGGTATGACAAAGTCGACAAAATCTCACAAAATAGCACGATTTTTGAAAGAAAACCGAACGAGGAAAACACAGTAACATGTAAGTGAGAGGATAAACATTTAAAACGGGACAGATAATGACTGGAAACTTAACTTTGAGATCGTCAGCAGAGAGCCCTGAAGGAGACTTGTTGATGTTCCAAACCTGGAACCGGAAGTCCCAATGGTGGGTGTGACATTATGGTGGCTCTGTGAGTGAAGCTGTGAGTGCTGTGTCCTGTTGGTGTTTTTCCTATCCCCTTTTCGCTCCCATTGTGTCCTTGCATGTGTTTGTGAGTTTTTAACCTCCGCCATCTTCGAAGATGGATGGAGGTTACTGTTTTCACCGCTTTCTGTTTGTTTGTTTGATTGTGAATAGTATTACGGAAAAACTCCTCGACGGATTTCGACAAAACATAGTGGGGTGGTTCGGTATGGTCCAAGGATCATGCCATTAAATTTTGGACTTGTTCCCCCCCCCCCTCAAAAAAAAATTGTTAGAGAAAAAAATTTTTTTTTTTTGCATTTCTACATGTTTTAAGTGATTTCCAACCCCCCCCCAAATTTTTTTTTACCCCCCCCCAAAAAAATAGAGAATTTTTTTTGCATTTCTACATGTTTTAAGTGATTTCCAACCCCCCAAAAACAATTGTTACCCCCCCCGCAAGAAAAAGAATTTTTTTTCATTTCTACATGTTTTAAGTGATTTCCAACCCTTCCCCCCCAAAAAAAAATTGTTAGAGAAAAATTTTTTTTCAACTTTTTTTCATTTTTTTTTTTTCATTGCATTTCACATGTTTTAAGTGATTTCCAACCCCCCACCCCAAAAAAAAATGTTGGAGAAAATAACTATAACTCTGTCAGCACTGTTGACATCATATTTAATGAATAAGATATAAGGTTCACTTGAGTGACCCAGCAGTATTGGCGGCGGAGTTTTTGCACTCTCCCGAGTGCTCCCCCTCTCGTTTGTTTGTGTGTTTGTTTGTTTGTGAACAGTATTACGGAAAAACTCCTCGACGGATTTCGACGAAACTTGGTGGGGGGTTAGGTATGGTCCAAGGATCATGCCATTAAATTTTGGACTTGGTCCCCCCCCCCACAAAAAAATGGTTTGAGAAAAATTTTTTTTTTTTTTGCATTTCTACATGTTTTAAGTGATTTCCAACCCTTCCCCCCAAAAAAAAAATTGTTAGAGAAAAATTTTTTTTCAACTTTTTTTCATTTTTTTTTTTTCATTGCATTTCACATGTTTTAAGTGATTTCCAACCCCCCACCCCAAAAAAAAATGTTGGAGAAAATAACTATAACTCTGTCAGCACTGTTGACATCATATTTAATGAATAAGATATAAGGTTCACTTGAGTGACCCAGCAGTATTGGCGGCGGAGTTTTTGCACTCTCCCGAGTGCTCCCCCTCTCGTTTGTTTGTGTGTTTGTTTGTTTGTGAACAGTATTACGGAAAAACTCCTCGACGGATTTCGACGAAACTTGGTGGGGGGTTAGGTATGGTCCAAGGATCATGCCATTAAATTTTGGACTTGGTCCCCCCCCCCACAAAAAAATGGTTTGAGAAAAAAAATTTTTTTTTTTGCATTTCTACATGTTTTAAGTGATTTCCAACCCCCCCCAAATTTTTTTTACCCCCCCCCAAAAAAATAGAGAATTTTTTTTGCATTTTTACATGTTTAAGTGATTTCGACCCCCCCCAAAAAAAAAAAAAGAGAAAATTTTTTTTTTTTACATTTCTACATCTTTTCAGTGCTTTCCAACCCCCCCCCCCAAAAAAAAAATTGTTAGCCCCCCCCAAATTGTTAGACAAAATTTTTTTTTTGCATTTCCACATGTTTTAAGTGATTTCCCCCTCCCCAAAATTTTATTTAGAGAAAAATAATTTTTTTGTTGCATTTCTACATGTTTTAAGTGATTTCCAACCCCCCCCCCAAAAAAAAAAAGATGTTGTAGAAAAGAACTATAACTCTGTCAGCACTGTTGACATCATATTTAATGAATAAGATATAAGGTTCACTTGAGTGACCCAGCAGTATTGGCGGCAGAGGTTTTGCACTCTCCCGAGTGCTCCCCCTCTAGTTTCTCGTTTCCCTTCTTTGTTGAGACAGGAGAGAGAAAGGGAACGCGCAGAGTAAGTGTTTTTCAGGACTTTCTGGTTTTGGGGTCTGCTTTTATCCTTGCTGTGTTTCAACATTTAGCATTGTTCTTCGCTCAATACTTCATTCATATTCATCTTTTGTTTCCCTCCACTTGCTAGTTTTGCTTGTGGCAGGTTTGATTTTGGTTTCTTCATCCTTCAATTTACTTTGTATTGTTTTACATTATGGCAAATGTCTGTTTGCATCATAGTGTGTCTGAGGAACTCACTCCAACAAACGGGGTCAAAGTTTGTCCACAGGACGGAGTCAGTTTTGATGATGTCGTAATGGGTTTCGGAGAGATTATCGGACTCGAAAACATTCTCGCAGCGTCGAGGATGAATCAAGGTGTTGTGCTCTTTTTGTCTGAAGAGCGATACGTTGCTCAGATGGTCGAACCGGCTTGTCTCTTCCACCGGATCTTTGTGTTTCTGTAAGTCCTTTAGACGCACCTGCTGTTAAAATTATTCTCTCAAATATTCCACCTTTCTTTAAAAGCGAGGAGATTATCTCTGCTTTAAGTTATTTTGGGACGGTTGTATCACGGTGTTCCATGATCCCATTACGTTTGCATTCTGGCATTTCGGTTCAACACATTATGTCGTTCCGACGCCACTGTCATATTGTTTTGAAGAATGGTGCACGGTCACTTAGTACTGTTGTCACTCTTAAATATAAAGATCCTAGCTACCGACTTTATATTGCCACTAAAGTGATGACATGCTTTATTTGTGGCAAGCATGGACAATTAAAGAATACGTGTCCGAAACCAAACGTTCCTCGTGGTGAGCCTCAACATGTGGAACCTAATAAGAACTCTCAATTCCAGGAGCCCAGAACAAGCATTAATGATGCATCTGGAGCTGCAGAACCCAATCCAAGCACCAGTGGTACATCTAGAGTGGTGGAACGTGCAGACACCTCCCATAGTCAGCCCTGAAAAACAAATGCAGAAGTTAAAGAATCTGAAGTAGACGACGAGGGTTTTGTCACCGTTCACTCCCGAAGAAACAGGCGTCCTAACATCAACAGTCATGATGTAATTGTGAGCATTTCTAAAAAGCTTGTGCCATCGAGCAAACTTCACAGCTCTCATGTAAATACAGATAGCTCGCTCGTTGCTTTGGAAACAGAAAACAAATTTGCAGTTCTAGCTCCCGTGGATGTTGACAGTGCTAATGATCATGTACGGGATGAGCACGAGTATGAACAAGAGGGCACTGTTGTGCCGCAATAAGTAGTTGTGACCACGTCAGTGGTTGTTGATGTCATCGACATTGAAAGTGAACCTATGTTGGTCCCTCTCTCTACCAAAAGCATAGTGGCTGAGACATCTGTGTTCCAGACAACTCTGGATGTTACGGAGGAGGAGCATGCATGTTCTGCCTTGGTAACGGCTTTCTCCCTCCCAACAGAAATGGGAATGCCTGCCCCACCTGTGGTGCATGGTTCAAGTATGCATCACCAATCAGAGTATGATTCTGGTGGGGCCTCGTCGTTTGCCTCTGGTGATAGTACTGAAGTCTGGAACGATCCATGCTTATCTCAGGAACCAGAGGGTGTTCCGACTGTACTCCTCCCCCCCCACCACCTCCCAAGAGATCATTAAATTTTTACAGCACACCTTCCGTAAGAGACATGTTCAAATTCAAGATTCCTTTCCAGACATGCACAGTTTTATTACCTCTGCAAAGTGGCTGCTCCTTCAGTCTCAGCAGTTTGGCATGACTGAGCCACAAATGTTTAATCTGAGGAAGTGGGTTTTGAAAGCAAGGAAACTACTGCGTCCATAAGCCGGCCAATTGACCGATGTCTTTTTCAAAATTCCACACTATGGCTTTCTCGATTGGGACTTTAAACATTAATGGAGGATGTTCAAATTTATGCAAAGCTGAAGTTACGGAGCTTGTATTGAAGAACCACATTGAATTTTTACTCTTACAGGAAACCAGATGTATGAGCTGTATGAGCAAATGTATGAGCAAATGGGAGAGAATGATGAAAGGAAGATGGTTCTTCAGCAGCTTAGAGTGTCCCAGAGCTGGGATAGCATTATAATTACATCCTTCTGTCTGTAACATCATTGTTGTTTTCAATGAAATTATGAAAGGATATTTAATCTCACTCACCTTTCCTCTTAATGGTTTTAAACACACAATACTCAATGTCAATGCACCGAGTGACAGTTCACATCGAACATTTTTTTTTTTACGCAGTTAGAAACATCCCTCATACACTTATATTTTCTTGAATTTGTTTGTTTTGGAGGGGATTTTAACTGCACGATGGATGATAACATTGATCGCAATGGGAAAGAGCCTCACCCAGGGAGCATTATTTCCCTGGCTAGGACTTTGACAACGTCCTCTCTGATTGACATTTGGAGGACTTGTAATCCATCAACAAGACAATACACGTGGTGTCGTTGTTTTGATGGCTATCTGTCCCTCACAAGGTTAGACCATTTTTACATTAATAATGATTTTTTTTAAAATATTTTGACCCATAGTGGTATCGTCCCCAGTGGTTTCTCAGACCATCATATGGTCATACTTCGCATTCACCATCCAATTCGTAACCGAGGTGCTGCCGACTGGACTTTTATTGAAAGCCTCCTCGAGGATCATTTGTTCCTTGATGCCTTTCGTGTTTTTTGGAGAAATTTACTCCAACGCAAAAACCTCCTTTCCCCGTCTTGTGCAATTGTGGGACAATGCCAAAGCACAGATAAGCTCCTTCTTCCAGCAATACGGAGCTTATCAAAGTCGACATGACTCTGCCCTTCAATCTCTGGGTGCCAGAGAAATATTAACTTTGCTATCCAACCTCTCAGCTTCTAATACCGAAAGGAACAACTTTGCTGGTAAAGAAAAAAGCCCTTCTTGCTGGCCTCCATGCAAAGCAGGCCAGGGGAGCTCTGATCCGTCTCCGAATGGAAAAACTGTATCACTTGGATACTTCCTCCAAGTTCTTCTTCGGACGGGAAGTTCGGAAAAAAACAAGTCAGCAGATCGCCTCAATAAAGACGAAGGAAGGAAGAATAACGCACTACCAAAAAGACATCAGAGTTTCACTCAAGGATGACTTCTCTGAACTCCACCAAGCCAAGAGCACTGATGATGAGATTGTGTAATCCCTGACTTCTCCCCGACCCACCTCATTAGAATCCGTACGTCTACAACTATACAAGGAAATAACTTTGGAGGAACTTCAGGCAACCCTACATACTCTACCAACAGGCAAAGCCTCTGTACAAGATGGAATGCCTGCAGAACTTCATAAAACCTTTTGGGACCTTCTGGGACCAGAGTAACATGGAGCTCTGATTGACGGTCTACGATTGAATTTGTTGCCATTAAGCTGTCGCAGGGCTGCACTCGCCCTTGTCCCCCAAAGGTGACCTTCAGCAAACGTGTAACTGGCGTCCTATATGATTGCTTTGCACGGATTATAAAATTTTCTCAAAGGCTCTTACCAACCGGCTCAGACCAGTGATTGGGGAAATTATCCACCCTGATCAATCCCATTGTGTTCCAAAAAGAACAATACATGACAGTATTTTTATTGTGCGAGAAATGATTGATATCTGCACTCTTGAGGAAAAAAATGTTGGTCTGGTTTTTCTTGACCAGGAAAAATCCTTTGACACTGTTGATCACCTCTATCTTTTTTCTGTTTTATGAGCGTTTGGTTTTGGGGCAACTTTTATCTCTAACATACAGCTCCTGTATCCCAACATTTTTAGTTAACTCAAAGTTAATAATATTTTATGTCAGCCTTTTCCAGCGAATAGAGGCATTCGTCAAGGCTGCCCTTTGTCTGGCCTTCTCTATTCCCAAATAATCGAGCCTTTGCTCATTCGGTTGCGGGAACATCTTCATGGTATTCTTCCTCAACCAATGGCGAACCCAGTTAATTCAATTGCCTACGCGGATAATCTTTGTGCAGTTATCCATTCAGATGAGGATGTCTCTGCCTTGGTCCACTGTGTCCATGAATTCAGTTTGGCAAGCTCCACCAAAGTAAACTAGAAAAAGAGCAAAGCTCTCAATCTTGGTCCGCAAAATGGCGCCACTCCTCCGACCCTGCCCAAGCAACTTGAATGTGCATAGGATGGAATTTTTTTATCTCGGTGTCTTCCTTGGCATTAAAATTTCGTTTTAAAAAAGTGGGATTTTTAATAAATAAAACTGAGAGGCAGTTACTAAAATGGAAGGAACTACTAAGTCACATCTCATATCGGGGGCGAACCCTTGTTGTCCCGCCACCCCATCCCCCCCAGAGGGAGGGAGCGGGATAATGCAATTGGCCGGATTGGTACTTATGAAATCTAAAGTTTCGTAAGAATATTGATGACTTCCGTCCTCTGTTTGTTTGTTTTTTTGTTTGTTTGTGTGTGTGTTTGTGTATTTGTGTGTTTATTTGGAGGCATGATAACTCGAGAACAGAAGAAGCTAACAAGGTCAAATTACACCACGTGATTCAGGAGGGTGATGGCTACCGCTGATTAGATTTTGGTCAAAATCGGTTAAAGGTCAAGGTCACAGTGAGGTCAAACATAATTCCGTAAATTCATGTGGAGAAAAGGAGTATTTTTGCTTCGGTCGACGTTACGAGTTCGTTTTAACTTCCATTTTAATTTTGTCTTCGGTTTTTGCAATCGCTTTGGACAGTAAAAAACTTGGTTGTCGAAAATCTGGTAAAAATCAGATGTTTTGGAGACGTTTTAAGATTGTATAAAAAATATTTCACTCGACGCATCACAGCTCGTCACTTGGTGCAGCACGCTCGAGCAGAGGCGTCGTTGATCACGTAAAGATTTTCCATGTGCGCGCTGACGGTGTTTTCGATAAAGATGGGGTTAAAAAGTCATTTTTTATCCCAATAAAGGTTATCGTCGCATGCCTGACTCACTAAGCCATTGGATTATGTAAAGATTGTTGGTGGATGGCCGAATATTACGGTTTTCTGACTTTGATAAAATAATATTAAATAATTGCGTGGAGAAATGGAGATTTTTGCTTCGGTCGACGTTACGTTTTTGATGGTTTGGTACAGAATCATAGTAGAAACTTCTGGTTTGCGTCGCTACCTTCTCAAGAGACAGCTTTTATTCGACAAGGTCAGAGGTCAAGTTGACGATTTCGTAAGTACCAGTCTATGACTGCTTGTTTGTTTGTTTGTGTGTTTGCTTGTGTGTGTGTTTGTTTGTAGGCACGATAACTCGAGAGTGGATGTAGCTACCAACATCAAGTTATAACAAGTGAATCAGGAGCGTGATGGCTAGCGCTGGTTGGATGTTGGTCCAAATCGGTCAAAGGTCAAGGTCACAGTGAGGTCAAACATCCAAAAAATGATAACTCGAGAACGGAAGAAGCTTCCAATGTCAAATTATACTACCTGATTCAGGAGGGTGGTGCCCAGCGCTGCTTACATTTTGGTCAAAATCAATCAAAGGTCAAGGTCACAGTGAGGTCAAACATCCAAAACATTCGATTTTGATGGTTTGGTACTGAATCATTGAAGAAACTTCTAGTTTGTGTTGCTACCTTCTCGAGAGACAGTTTTATTAGACAAGGTCAGAGGTCAAGTCGACGATTTTGTAAGTACCAGTCTATGACTGCTTGTTTGTTTGTAGGCACGAGAACTCGAGAACGGAAGAAGCTACCAATGTCCAATTACACCACGTGATTCCGGAGGATGATGGGTAGTGCAGATTAGATTTTGGTCAAAATCGGTCAAAGATCAAGGTCACAGTCGGGTCAAAAATTCCATTTTTGATCGTTTGGTACAGAATCATGGTAGAAACTTCTGGTTTGTGTCGCTACCTTCTCCAGAGACAGCCTTTATTCGACAAAGTCAGAGGTCAAGTTGACGATTTCGTAAGTACCAGTCTATAACTGCTTGTTTGTTTGTTTGTTTGTAGGCATGATAACTCGAGAACGGAAGAAGCTGCCAATGTCAAATTACACGAATTGATTCAGGACTGTGCTGGCTAGTGCTGATTAGATTTTGGTCAAAATCGGTCAAAGGTCAAGGTCACAGTGAGGTCATATATTCGATTTTTGATGGTTTGGTACAGATAACTCGAGAACAGAAGAAGCTACCAATATCAATTTACACCACTTGATTCAGGAGGGTGATGCCTAGTGCTGATTAGATTTCGGTCAAAATCGGTCAAAGGTCAAAGTCCCAGTGAGGTCAAACATCCAAAAAATGATTACTCGAGAAAAGAAGAAGCCACAAATGTCAAATTACACCACTTGATTCGGGAGGGTGGTGGCTAGCGCTGCTTCGATGTTGGTCAAAATCGATCAAAGGTCAAGGTCACAGTGAGGTCAAACATCCAAAACATTCGATTTTTGATGGTTTGATGCAGAATCATTGCAGAACCTTCTGGTTTGCGTCGCTCCCTTCTCTCGAGACAGCTTTTATTAGACATGGTCAGAGCTCAAGTTGACGAGTTCGTAAGTACCAGTCTATGCCTGCTTGTTTGTTACTTACGAAATCTAAAGATTTCGTAAATATATTGATGAGTTCCGTTTCTGTGTGTTTGTTTGTTTGTGTGTTTGTTTGTTTGTGTGTTTGTTTGTTTGTTTGTATATACGATAACTTGAGAACAGAAGGACAACCAATGTCAAATTACACCACGTGATTCAGGAGCGTGATGGCTAGTGCTGATTAGATTTTGGTCAAAACCGGTCAAAGGTCAAGGTAACGGTGAGGTCAAATATTCGATTTTTGATGGTTTGCTACAGATAACTCAAGAACGGAAGAAGCTACCAATGTCAAATTACAGCACGTGATTCAGGGGGATGGTGGCTAGCGCTGGTTAGATTTTGGACAAAATCGGTCAAAGGTCAAGGTCACAGTGAGGTCAAACATCCAAAATATTCGATTATTGATGGTTTGGTACAGAATCATCGTAGAAACTTCTGGTTTGTGTCGCGACCTTCTCCAGAGACAGCTTTTATTCGACAAGGTCAGAGGTCAAGTTGACGATTTCGTAACTACCAGTCTATGACTGCTTGTTATTTGCGAAATCTAAATATTTCATAAGTATATTGATGACATCCGTTTTCTGTTTGTGTGTTTGTTTGTGAGTTTGTTTGTGTGTTTGTGTGTTTGTTTTTAGGCACGATAACTCGAGAACGGAAGAAGCTTCCAATGTCAAATTACACCAGGTGATTCAGGAGGGTGATCACAAGCACTGATTAGATTTTGGTCAAAATCGGTCAAATGTCAAGGTCACAGTGAGGTCAAACATAATTCCGTAAATTCATGTGGAGAAATGGAGAATTTTTGCTTCGCTCGACGTTACGAGTTTGTTTTAACTTCGATTTTAATTTTGTCTTCGGTTTTTGTGATCGCTGACGATGCTTACAACTCGGTTGTCGAAATTCTGGTAAAAATCGGATGTTTTGGAGACGTTTTAAGATTGTATAAAAATATTTCACTCATGCGTCATGTGTCGTCACGTGCTGCAGTGTGCAATTCCGTAAATTCATGTGGAGAAATGGAGTATTTTTGCTTCTCTCGACGTTACGAGTTGGTTTTAACTTCAATTTTAATTTTGTCTTCGTTTTTTGCGATCGCTTAGGACGCTTAAATCACGGTTGTCGAAATTTTGGTAAAAATCGGATGTTTTGGAGACGTTTTAAGATTGTATAAAAAATATTTCACTCGACGCATCATGTGTCGTCACGTGATGCAGTGCGCTCGAGCAGACGCGTCGTTGAGTCACGTCAAGGTTTTGCTTGTGCACGCTGACGGTGTTTTTGATAAAGATGTTGTTTGAAAGTCATTTTTATCCCAATAAAGGTTATCTTCGCATGCGTGACTCGCTAAGCTGTTGGATTATGTAAAGATTGTTGGTGGATGGCCGAATATTACGGTTTTTTGACTTTGATAAAATAATATTCAGTAATTGCGTGGAGAAATGGAGATTTTTTGCTTCGGTCGACGTTACGATTTTTCATGGTTTGGTATAGAATCATTGTAGAAACTTCTGGTTTGCGTCGCTACCTTCTCTCAAGACAGCTTTTATTAGACAAGGTCAGAGGTCAAGTTGACGATTTCGTAAGTACCAGTCTATGACTGCTTGTTTGTTTGTTTGTGTGTTTGTTTGTAGGCACGATAACTCGAGAACGGAAGAAGCTACCAATGTCAAATTACACCACTTGATTCAGGAAGGTGATTGCTTGCGCAGATTAGATTTTGGTCAAAATCTATCAAAGGTCAAGGTCACAGTGAGGTCAAACATAATTCCGTAAATTCTTGTGGAGAAATGGAGTATTTTTGCTTTGCTCGACGTTACGAGTTCATTGTAACTTCGATTTTAATTTTGTCTTCCGTTTTTCTGATCGCTTAGGACGCTTAAAACTCAGTTGTCAAAATTCTTGGAAAAATCGGATGTTTTGGAGACGTTTTAAGATTGTATAAAAATATTTCACTCGGCGCGACATGGGTCGTCACGTGATGCAGTGCGCAATTCCGTATATTCATGTGGAGAAATGGAGTATTTTTGCTTTGCTCGACGTTACGAGTTCGTGTTAACTTGGATTTTAATTTTGTCTTCGGTTTTTGCGATCGCTTAGGATGCTTAAAACTCCGTTGTCGAAATTCTGGTAAAAATCGGATGTTTTGGAGATGGTTTAAGATTGTATAAAAATATTTCACTCGACGTGTCACGGGTCGTCACGTGATGCAGTGCTCGAGCAGACGTGTTGTTGAGTCACGTAAAGGTTTTGCGTGTGCGCACTGACAGTGTTTTTGATAAAGATGGTGTTTAAAAGTCATTTTTTATCCCAATAAAGGTTATCGTCGCATGCCTGACTCGCTAAGCCGTCGGATTATGTAAAGATTGTTGGTGGATGGCCGAATATTACGGTTTTGTCACTTTGATTAAATAATTGCGTGGAGAAATGGAGATTTTTGCTTCGGTCGACGTTACGATTTTTGATGGTTTGGTACAGAATCATTATAGAAACTTCTGGTTTGCATCACTACCTTCTCTCGAGACAGCTTTTATTAGACAAGGTCAGAGGTCAAGTTGACGATTTCATCAGTACCAGTCTATGACTGCTTGTTACTTACGAAATCTAAAGATTTCGTAAGTATATTGATGACTTCCGTCGTGTGTGTGTGTGTGTGTGTGTGTGTGTGTGTGTGTGTGTGTGTGTGTGTGTGTGTGTGTGTGTGTGTGTGTGTGTGTGTGTTTGTTTGTAGACACGATAACTCGAGAATGGGAGAAGCTACCAACATCGAATTAAACCACGTGATTCAGGAGGGTGATGACAAGCGCTGATTAGATTTTGGTCAAAATCGGTCAAAGGTCAAGGTCACAGTGGGGTCAAAAATTCAATTTTTGATGGTTTGGTACAGAATCATGGTAGAAGCTTCTGGTTTGCGTCGCTACCTTCTCCAGAGACAGCTTTTATTAGACAAAGTCAGAGGTCAAGTTGACGATTTCGTAATTACCAGTCTATGACTGCTTGTTTGTTTGTTTGTTTGTTTGTAGGCAGGATAACTCAAGAACGGAAGAAGCTGCCAATGTCAAATTACACCACTTGATTCAGGAGCGTGATGGCTACTGCTGCTTCGATTTTGGTCAAAATCGGTCAAAGGTAAAGGTCACAGTGAGGTCAAACATCCAAAAAATGATAACTCGAGAACGGAAGAAGTTACCAATGACAAATTACACCACGTGATTCAGGAGGTTGGTGGCTAGCGCTGCTTCGATGTTGGTCAAATTCGGTCAAAGGTCAAGGTCACAGTGAGGTCAAACATCCAAAACATTCGATTTTCATCTCTCTCTCTCTCTCTCTCTCTCTCTCTCCATCTCTCTCTCCATCTCTCTCTCCATCCCTCTCGACCTCTCTCCCCTCTTTCCCCTCTCTCCTCTCTCTCTCTCTCTCTCTCTCTCTCTCTTTCTCTCTCTCTCTCTCTCTCTCTCTCTCTCTCTCTCTCTCCCTTTCTCTCTCTCTTCACCCCTCCATCCTATCTCTCCCTCTACTCCTTGTTACTCACCTCCTTTACCTTAATATTTCCATCAGCGAAGCGACGGTTTGTATTTGCTGGCATACTCGTATGCTAGCAAATCACAAATGACGGGTTGGATTCAATTTATGAAACTGGAAGATGATAATTTGTCAGAAGAAGCATTACTTTAAACACGATGGTACATGCACAAATGTGACCCTATTTTCTTTATTATCTGGGCCATTTTGTTTCAGTGGTAGAGCATTGTGAGTGTGCCATTGTCTGAAGCCTTGGCCGAGTGTCAGCTTTGCTTACATCGTCATGATTTATTCGGCCTTTTATGCACGTAAATGAACACTCGTTTTACTCTGCGCAATTTGCACATCAAGTGCAGCGAATTTCACCTCCTTGCACTTCTTATTTGTCGTTTTTTTTTTTTAACATTTCTGTACACAGCCCTTGAGGCTCGGTTTGAAAAACATGAAATATTTCTCCATCTACAATTCCAGTAGAAGAGATGTAATTACCCTTTTATGGAAAAAGTTTTTCCAGTTTTTTATCCTCAGAAATACACCTTTGTGAACAAACTGTCATGTTAAAAGATTGGCCTTTAAAACCCTACTCAAATTGTCCTTGTAATAGGGGACAGGACACTGTGTTTTATGTTATTAAAAGATAATATTATGTAATCGTATAAGTGATGAAACAAATACCAATAAATTACCACAACTTAATTTATTTCTTCATTGATTTCGATTTTTTTCAGTGTTTGTTAAAACAGTATTTATGTTCTACCTTGATTCTTATTTATAATGAAGATGGTGAGTATCATGATGAATAAATCGAGAGTTTTAAGGTTTTGGTCAAATTCGCATGTGCACATAAATAATACGCTTTCCTTTCTTTCGAAGTATAATTTTTGTAACATTCCTCTAGTTTGTTTGTTACATTTAATTTATTATCCACATAAATATTCCAGCTTTTATACTATCTGAAGAAAGTTACATTCAGCGTTAACAAGGCAGAAACTCTGTTTTTCGATAAAAATGGAGATCCTCCTGCAGTATATGAGATTGTGAACTGGCAGAAAAACAAGGAAAGAGCCTTAGATTTCAAAGTTGTTGGTATTTTTGATTCATCATATCCACAAGAACAGCAGCTTGGTTTTCTTTCACGTGATATAGTTTGGAATGATGGTTCACAAAAGGCAAGTTCAACTTTTATCTATTTTGAATGTTATTGAATTTAATAGAATGTAAGTGACCGAATCATTCCTTCTCCAAATAAGCTATTTTTTTAAACTTTGTAATGAATTCTGTGTTCAAGGTTCCTAGCTCTTTGTGCAGTGATGCCTGCCAACCTGGAACACGCAAAGCTGCCCGGAAAGGAGAGCCATTATGTTTTCACGATTGCATTGCTTGCCCACAAGGGCAATACTCCAATGAGACAGGTAATTGAAAAGAGGTGTTGAAATTCTGTAAATTAGATATTTCTTGTAAACCTACAATTCATGATGGAGTAATTGCTTATTATATTGGACTCAACAATATGTTTTTGCCTGTGAGGTGTTATTGTAAGTAGAACTAGACAATGGGCCGAGCCCCCGTTTAGTTTAGTTTTGTGAACCATGTCATGTATCTAACTGTTTATTTGATAAGTTGGGTAAAAATATTGCAGAACTAATATCTGAAACTCGTCAATCACAAAATATGCACATTTTTTAAAATATGCACGTTTTTTCAAAATATGGAAAAAAAACATCCGAAAATGCGACAACCTCTTAAATAAATAGTGTCCAATCACAGCACGTTTGGCTTACGCCGACACCTACATGATTCATTGCACACCTGACTGTCACTGGCCATCATGGTGATGTACATGTTGTCAGATGTTAGTGCAAATGTGGAACCTGAAGGAGGATTTTCAGGCTTTTACTGCATGCATGTCATCAACACACACAATCGAGTTATTCTCGTGAGAGAGAAAAGAGCTCAGAAGTTTCAAGAATGTGCTGCCAAGTGTAAAGAAGTAGAAGAAAGCTCTGAACGCAAAGTAACAGCACTTGCAGTCAGTGATGATGAAGAACCTGAAGAACCTAGATGGACCTCCAGACACAGCCAAAATTGTTCATGATATCATATGCCCTGTGCTTGAGGAAATAATCACTCCAGAATATACCATCAACACTTGGCAAGATGGATAGTTACTTTCTGAATCAACTTGAGAGTAAGCCCTTAGTATTAGGAGTACTGTCATCGACTTTGGAGTTTATACATGCAGGAACGATAGCATCAAGAATGCTGAGACGGGAAGACGCTCAGTGGGTGGAAGCTTGATCACCAAGATCTACAGTGAAGAGCATCAAGTACCTCATCAACGGAAAATAAAAATTCTGGCATGCAGTGCGAATAAAACAGAGCTGATCAGGTTCTTCTTCCAGACTCAGAAAAATAAACGAAATGAATGCCTCAAGAAAGTCAAGTTGTTTGTTGCTCCTGATGGGGAATGCCAATAGTTTGCAGACAAGAACGAGCAAATGATTGTTCGTTCTATGCCAGAATTTGAAAGAGTCAAATTGCGATGAGGAAGACTCGGATGAGGAGTCAATTAAGTAAGTGAAAAGTGAAGTGGCAAATTACTAGTGAATACATGCACATCCACATGTAGGGTTGAGACACATACTGCAATGTATTCATTTCTTTCCTTTCATTTGAATGATAATTGCTCCATGTACCTTCAATGCATATGCGCTGCATTGCAAGAGTTCAATGTTGTTCCATTTCCTCCATGTTGTTCATGGGAATGCATGCAAATATTCTTTTCTGCGAATACATCTGAAGAAGATCTCTGTGATCGCCAGTTCTCAAAATGCAAACAGTGTATTTCGTTTGTGTAGATTATTCATATCCATTTTGTGACTACATTTTTACCCTCACCAAAGAAGAGGCATTGCATTAGGATCGATTTGTGTGTCTGTCTTCTTGTCTGTTTGTCGGTTTGTTTGTTATTTGTAAAAAATCGAAGATTTTTCAAGTATATTGGTTGGTCTTGTGTGTAATTAGCCCCCTTGGACTTAATCAAAAATGGGGGCTCATGGATTTGGTTTCAATTTTTGTGTCAGACATGTATGAAGAGGAGGAGATTGGGACCATACTCTGTGCAGAGCGTTGATGCTGCTTAAGCAGTCTCCTTGGCTATTGGGCACAATCCTGGACGGGTCGCCACTCCGACACAGTATACCAGCATGCTGGCACTCATTTTTCCAATGTCAGAAGGATAACCGCAGAGAAAACCCCACCTGGTATTAATCCAACAGCTGAGCAGGATTTGAACTCAGGACCCTTGGATCCAAAGCCCATCACCATAACCATTAAGCCAACACCAGGCATGGGAATGTATGGACCGATTTTATTCATACTTGGCACAACGACAAGACATGATGGTTAACATTAGCATGTCATTTTGTTTTGCGATGTGATCAAAGATGGCCAACTGGTGGCCATTTTTGTTGTAAAAAACCCGATGTTGAACATGTCATCAACCATTTCTCAGACATGCATTTACAGGTGTTCTTCAATCTTAGCACAAAGATAAGGAATGAGGGCTTACAGAAGAACATCATGTTTTTTCGAGATCAGATCAAAGATGGCTGACTGGCTGCCATTTTGTTGCTTGAATGTGTCCCCAACCATTTCTCAGACATGCATAGTCCAATTTTGTTCAACCTGGGCAGAACGACAGCAAATGATGGCCTACACATGCACCTCCCTTTATTTTGTGATCACGTCAAAGATGGCCGACTGGTAGACTGGTGGCCATTTGAGTTGTAAAAGAAAAAAACGGTATTGAATACACCCTCAACCATTTCTTGCACAAGCATTTACCGATCATGTTCAGAAATTGGCACACATGTAATAAATAATGGCTCATAGATGCACGCCATTTTTTTTCGAGATCAGATGCAAGTTCACCGATTGGTGGCCATTTTGTTACTTAAACCCGTCCCCAACCATTTCTCGGATGTGCATAGTCCGATTTTATTCCAATGTAGCACAAGCACAGTGCATGATGGCATTCACTTACACCAAACTTTATTTTGCAATCTGATCAAAGATGGCGGACTGGTCGACTTCTGGCCATTTTAGTTGTTAATAAGTGTTGGCTGGCCCATTAACTCAGAAGAGCAAAATTAATAAACAACGTGGCCTATGAATTTTTTCCATGTTCTTTAAGTTTGTTTGAATATCAATCGCCCACAAGTCACAATTTTTAACCAATTTTCACGAAACTTCACCACATGGAAGAGTTTGTCATTATCAAGAAGGCTATTGTTTTTGAGATCAAAAGATCAACAATGTCCAAAGGTCAACAACTTTGTCAAATTTCTAAAATCCTCAATTTTCATACGAATGACTAGACATTTGAACGGGATTTACATATCAGGTGCTGAATTCCACCACCAATTATTATTGAGGTCATCAAAGACCAAAAGCTCAACATAGGCCAAATGTTTCTAAAATTGTAATTTTTCATCTGATTTACTTCAAATTCGAAGATGAGTTGCATTTCAGGTCACTGAATTCAATCACCTATTAAATTTGAGGACAACATAAGCCAAAGGTCAACAACTTAGGTGAAATTTCTAAAATCCTCAATTTTAATGCCATTGACTTGAAATTTGATGAACATTTGCATATCAGGTCAGTGAATTCAACGAACAAGTATTGTTGAGGTCAACAGAGGCCAAAATGTCAACAGATGCAAAAATTCTAAAATCGTCAGTTTTCATAGTATAGAATTGACAAGAAATTTTAAGAGGATTTTCATATTTGATCATTGAATTCAACGACTAATTATTTTTATGGTCAAATTTGTTTTATGGACTTCACAAGTATTGTGATATGTATGACATCTTTCTTGTTTGTGTATTTGTCCACACTGAATGAAAGTGCTTTTCTTTGCAACTGCTTGTCGGATTGACACAGAATTTTCACCATTGGTGTGACTATTCATGAAGAATGTTTTCATGATAATTGTGGCATGATAGTCACAAGTTACATGATGTGGCAGCCGTTTTTGAAGAAAGAAAAAACTCCCACTCTCTTCAATCCCATTCTTCCCTCCAGGTCTTCAAAACAGCTGTCCACCACCATCTCTTGTCTTCCTCCATCTAAAACCTTGATCTTTTCTCACCCTGTTAATCCACCCCAAACGAACCTCCTTCAAATTTCCTGCTTTCCTTCCAGAGAGTCCCTGTAGTGTCTGAAGTGAATTTGTGAAGGTCATCTTGTTTACCACATGTACCCCACACCACCCCTATCCTTCCCAAATATCTCCTAATGTCTGTTTCTTGAAGTCACCACTGATCTCCTTTTTCACCTTTTTCTGTGATCTGCTTTCATTTTTTAAATATTTTTTATTTATGCACCCATATAAAAAAGTACCAACCTTCCAACTTAGCATCAATCTTCGTATTTGGAACTCCACCAATGACAAAATTTGGCCACGTATGGGGAAAGAATGCATGCACAGCACACATGACCCCACAGGAGAGCACATCCATGCAGCGGGAGTTGGTGGTTTGTCCTGATCAGGAGATGTAGTTGGCAGTTAACACCTGCATGCTTCCAACGGGACTTCTCCTTGTGGGTGTGTGCTTGCCTGAATGCTTGGTTATGTGTGTGCGGTACATGGGTTTTATGGTTATGGTTATGTGTGTGGGGTACATCTCTTCCTCCTCTATCTCTGCCTCCTCAATCTCCCAACTCTCTCTCCCCCTCCTTATAGTCCCATCAGCAACAGGGTGTATTTGCTACTCTTGCAATATACAGACTATTCATTTTTCGAAAGTAATGTGCAAACTCTACCCACCCAGAGGGTGGGTACTCCAAGAGTATTTTTGCAAGAATACATATTTATTTATATTATATTGACATATTTAATCGCGCTTAATAAATGAGTGGTTCAATCATGAGTAATGTGAAGCTCAGA
The DNA here is from genome assembly GCF_056783735.1 of Eptatretus burgeri. Taxonomy (NCBI): domain Eukaryota; kingdom Metazoa; phylum Chordata; class Myxini; order Myxiniformes; family Myxinidae; genus Eptatretus; species Eptatretus burgeri. Next base: position 156,833,780 of record NC_140961.1, read on the forward strand.
GAATTAATTTTCCAGCTGTGCTTGCTTTTACTTTTTCAAAAATATCACAATGTTTCTCTGAAAGTAGACAAAGTCACAAGTTATTATTTTATCTCTGAATATCACCGTCCCAACCCCCCCCCCCGCCCCAGCCCACAAGCTCACCCCCAAAGCATTAAAAGTAATGTTTGGTGCATGTCTTTAAAATCAATGGACTGTTAAAAAAAAAAAAATCAGTGAAAATGTTCTCTATAAAAAGGAATGTTTGGCTTTAGATTCTCAGGAATGCTTGCACTGCCCCAACTACTTTTGGTCAACTGAACATGGAGAAGCTTGTGTAATCATGGCTGAAGAATTTCTGGCTTTTTCTGATCCGTTGTCCATCATACTGTTGGTAATGTTACTCATTGGAATCGTGTTGGTTGGTGTGGTTATGGTGATGATGTACACCCATCGTGAACTCCATCTGGTGAAAGGTGAAAGTTTTGCAGTGAATCTCCTTCTTCTTGTTGCATTAGGAGGATGCTTTTGCAGTACATTAGCTTTTATTGGCAAACCAACAGACAACTTGTGCAGCTTACGGGACACTTGTCCCTGTATATTGCTCTCACTTGCGATAATCTGCATGTTGGCAAAATGCACAAATGGGTTCATTGCTTCCAAAGGTATAATTTGCAGTCTTGTTTAAAAAAAAATTGCACTATTGGACATTAACCATTTTTACCAATTGAGTTTTTGTCATCAAATCTTCAAAAATTCTTTATTATGAGATTTTGGAGAACACAAATTTGATGAAATGTTTATTATTTTTTAATGCAGTTTTTGCCAAGTTTAGTTCAAGTCCAAAGCGGATGCGGACGGGCTTTGCATTTTGAGATGCCTTGCAGTTATAGAGTGTAATAATATTTTATTATTCATTACCTCTTTGAAAAATTGCCACTTAATTTTTTTTAACCTGCACATGTCGCAGGTCTATAAGAGCTACCCATTGCTGTTGTTGTTTTGCCGTTTTTGTCAGGGTTCTTGTTGTGGATGGATTTTTGAAATGTGCACCCATTAGTCAGACAGATACTGGACCCCACCCACATTTGTCACTTGGCTCCACCTACCAAGCACCCAGACAAAATGATATGGCCGCCATCATGGACCTGAGATGTCAGGTCTGTCGGCCTCTGCTGATTATGTACTGCTTGGGTTTGTTGCATCAAATTTCATTTGGCTTTGTTTGGGTTGAGTGTTATACACAATGAGGGATTCCAAAAAATCTAATCACATGTCGAATCTGTTTGGTTTAACCAATCCCATCAGAATGCAGGGTAATCATGCGTTCCATCCGGGTTTGTTGCGTCATGTTTCCCTTAATCAATGTGTGTCCATGTGACTCATTATCTCTTTCTGATATACTCGTGACGGTGGTGACATGGACAATAGGTGTCGGGTTGATGTTTTAATATCACATTACATGGATGTTTCCGTATCATTCTGTTCTCTTTAAGAGTTCTTTAAATGTACTTTTCCCAACCAACCTGTAACCAGATATTGTCGCAGGTTGTGACCATAGTGTGGTTATTCTGGTTTCTCTCAGGATTGCATTCCCCTATTAATATGCGTGAAGTCAAAGGGATTTTATGACTTGTGGTGAGGCATCACTGTCCCACAATTCCTCGTTCCCACCTTACTCGCTGCCCTGCCCCTCCTCACAATCCACAGCCCCCTCCTCACAATCCACAGCCCCCACCTCTCCTCTCTCTCTCTCTCTCTCTCTCTCTCTCTCTCTCTCTCTCTCTCTCTCTCTCTCTCTCTCTCTGTCTCTCCCCTCCCTGCCTCTCTCCTCTCTCTCCTCTCTCTCCTCTCTCTCCTCAATCCTTCTATCTGCCTTCTCTCACTAGATAACAAGGCATTTTGATACAAGTGGAGCCCACTCAGCCCATCATGTCCATGCTCCAGCATCTCCAGACCACATAAATTCATCTCCCACCACTGACTTGATCTTAATATGGGGGAGGGGGTAGTTACCAAAAATATAATTAAATTTATATTTTAAATAATGGTATTTTTATTATTATGACACCTTTATTTTCCATATATATATATATATATATATATATATATATATATATATATATATATATATATATATATATATATATATATATATATATTTTTTTTTTTTACTTTTTTGGGGCAGCTGTGGGGGTTGGGGGGGGAAACCAATGGGATACCCTGCCACAGACATCAGAGAAAAGACCCTCCCAAAAACCTTAAAACTTTACAATTCCTACACATATATATATGGTCACGCAGCAACATGCAAACAACCTACAAGTCCTGCCAACATCCATGTACAAGTACTGATATCTCGTTATCCACTCTTACTGCTTTTGGTACCTTTCCAGGGAGACCATTCCATGAATTAACTAATCTCTGAATGAAAGACATCTACATGATTACTGCTCTGACATTCCTCTTCTTCCTCTCAGGCTGTGGTATCTGGTACTTGAACTCTCTATTCTCTTGAAAAACTCTCCCACATTTACTTTGTCATTGCCCTTAATTATCCTAAACATTTCAATAAAATCACTTTTTAATCACCTTCTTTCTCATGTCCAAAGTCTTGTATCCTACAGCCGCTATTCTTAGCAAAGTCCCACGAGGCCTCAAATCAATCTCGTGGCCATACAACGGAATGTTCTTTTGTATGTCATGCGTTCGTCCCATTTCATAGTTTTCCCCTGATGCCATTTGTTTCCATTTCTGTGCCGTGTCCCACCGTCAAGTCTATGTGGTGTCGATGTCCCACCCCAGTAGATTGGGGTTGTGGAGTGTGGAGGGGGATGGATAGAGGGTATGGGAAAGTGGTGGGTATTGTGGAGGAGTCGGGGGGGGTATAGGAGGGACCCTCAATTGTTTTGCGTCCTTGGTCAAATCCTCTTGGAGGAGTGGATGATACATAAATACTGTTACGTTTATGGGGAAGTAGAGTTTATGGTTGAGGAAATTGTGTGTAAAACCTCCACGTCAACCTCTACCGGGGGGTGCCGAGAGACTTGTAACAAAAGAGGTGGGGGCAGAGCTATGAATACCTTCCAAGGAGGAAAAAGGCACCCCGATTGACAGGGGGCACCACACTCCACCTGACTCCCCATGATTTTTCGAAACCCCTGCTTCCGATTTGGAGTCTCTTGTGCAGGATTCAGACTTTGGGATTGGTAAACCGAGGACTTCCCAATTTATTGTTACTTGGTGTTGGGTGAGTGCAGTGTACCGTGCTGAAAATTTAACAATGCAATTTTTTTTCAATTTCCTTGGCACGTGCGGGAAGAAAGCCATTGCACAAAATGACAAACGTGAAGAATTATGCAGTGAAGGAAGCAGTGAGGATGGTGGAAGCAAGCCGGATTTGATGAGATGAGGGTACGAACCTCCCCCATTCCTAAGCCGTCGAGCCAGGAAGCGGGTTTGATGTTTATCCAGGCCAAGTGTGAGATGTTAATGAAGATTTTTGGTGATCGGATGGATAAAATGGATAAAGATGGTAAAGAACGAATGGATAAAATGGATGAAGGACATACAGTGTGAAAGGATAAATTTTTGTGAAGAAATCAAGAAATGAATGATGACATTTTTCATTTGGTCAGAGCCCATGTTCAAATTCTTCCAGTGCAGCTCCCCAGCTGCCTGGCTCAACCCAATCTCTCAGGTGGGCAATCTTCCACGAGGCCAACCCTGCTTAATCCCACCAGGATATAATTGTGTACCCTGGAACCAACACCTACCAAACCAAGGCTGCTCCACAACAATTTGCCATTTTAATGTAAAATTAAAATTATTGGCCCTATGTTTCCAAATTCGGATGCATTCTACAACCCTGTTATTACCAGGCTTTTCTTCCACCTCCTGCATCCGCTGGTGGTACACCTCCTGCCATGGTGTCCCAAGCTTACGCTGAAAAATGAGGCTACGCCCATCGTCGTGTACAAGCTGGTGCCGGCGGAGGTCATGTCAGTTCCCCGGGTGTTTGGGGTGGACCCTGTTGGTGTCGACTCGGTGCCTGGGGTTTTCACTCTGTGGCATGTGGTGTGTGTTTTGGCTGCCACGGGGCAGCGGTGGGTAAGGAGAAAGTTGAATGGCAGGGCACTTAGAAAGAAGCAGGCCAATCTGGGCCTTTGCCAGTTTGAGCTGCATTTGGTTTTGAAACATGCTTGTTTGTGTTGTGTCGGACTTGTGAGTCATGAGCAGCTTGCGACTCATGACAATGGAGGAAGGTGGGAAGAGCGGGAGGCTCAATGCCACCAGTGGCTGCAGGAGGCGGCAGAAAAGCCTGGTATTAAAAGGGTTGGAGAATGCAGCCAAATTTGGAAACACAGGGCCAATCATTTAAATTTTACATTTAAAAGACAAATTGTTGTGGAGCAGCCTTGGTTTGGTAGGAGTTGTTTCCCAGGCTGCATGATTAAATCCTGGTCAGCCTTGTGGGAGATTGCCCCCTTGAGAGATTGGGTTGAGCCAGGCATCTGGGGAGCTGCACTGGCAGAATTTGGACATGGGGTCTGACCATTGGTGCTGTGGCATGACCTGGGCCCCACAGGGAGTCTGGTGGAATGTGGCTCCCCCGTCCATCGGGGTGCCATCTGAGGGAGTGTCTAGGGCCAGTGGAGTCGCCGGACCCTGGAGGGGTTTGAGACCTCTGGGAGTCTGAGGTGGTTCCGTCTCGGCACCTGCCATGGTGTACCATGAGAACCATTAGAAGGAGGAGTTTGCAGGCCACGCTTTGGTGGCAGTACCACTGTAGGCCAGTAAGGGCCTGATGAAGTGACTGCTCGAGCATGCAGCCTGCTACCCTCTCCCTGAGGCTCTGGAACAGCCAGTATGTGGCTACCTGCCATGGTATGCTGGTCTATAGACGTGTGTCGATTTGCATGGACTGGTTACAAGTACTGCCCACCTGACAACTACCGTATCATCAGTGGAAAGTTAGGAATGTTTGGAGAAAGCCTGGAGAGTCCCACATCACCCACCCTCAATTTGGGAAGAGAGTCCTGGGGTTAATTGGCATGGATTTCATGGGAAGAATGGCTGCATCAGGTGCTGTGAGTATTGAATGTGCCTCCCAGTGATGAATGGTTTGTTAAATTTACCCTTTCCTTATTGTCAGGACTCACCATGCTTTGCCTTTAGGGATATGCAGGTGAGTTGGTGAATTGATATGTATGATGGGCAAGTGTAGCCATTAGAGCCAAGCATGTGGATCTGCTGGAAAGGGTTAAAATATGATGTGTGTTCTAAATATAGAATTCTGTTTTGTATGAGTGTGTTTGGTCATTAGTGTGTATGCAGGCCATGGCAGGTTAGGTACCCAGTACCTTGTAGTCCAGGTGTTGAAAATTGTATGGCAGAGGAGGAGGGAGTGACATTTGGGATTATGTGGGTGGGGAAAGTATGTGTGTCTGCAGGTACGGATGAGGTTCTGGAGGTGTGGTGACTGCGATCCCTCCCAAGGTAACTCACTCCTGGCAGCCAGAGGTTTTTGGAGTCCAATTTGGACGGCCGATGGGTTGGAGACCCTTGGCAACCCGGGGGGAGGCCAATAGTGCCGGAAGCCAGGAGAGCCTGTGTGTGGAGACCGTCCCTGGTGGGACATCCAGCAAAGAGAATGTTTGTCTGCTGGGGGCTGAGAAGTTGAGAGGGTGGGGTAGGGGAGGGTCAAAGAAGTTCTGAAGTCAGCGACTTGCTTTGGACTGCAGACAATACACCCTGAAGCGCCCATACCATCTTGCTTGTGCTGGACCTCCCTGCTGCCGAGTTAGAGTCACACCTGCAGTTTGATTAAAAAGAAAACATGAAGCCATTGCCTTGCAGGGAATTTGGTTGTTGTCAATGAGGGAATTATGTATGAATGTGGGAATGTTCCACTCAGTCCCATGTGACTTGACATCTGCTATGATGTCAAGCCTCTACCATGGGGCGCCGGGAGACTTGCAACAAAAGAGACGGGGGCAGAGCTATGAACACCTACCGAGGGGTGGAGCAATGCAGGAGTCCTCTTCATCTTAGCAGAGTGGAGCAGTGCTTCAGGGTGGAGCAATGCATGAGTCGTCGTCATCATCTTCATCGTTTATAGCTCCGATATGAATGCCTCCCGAGGTGCGGAACCTGGGAGGGGCGGAGCACCACATCCAGAGGGGAGGGTGGTTATCAATGCTTCCAAAAGGTGCACAGCATTTACAAAGAGGAAGGAAAGGGAGGAACTATATAGGCAGTTGGTGGAGAGAGGACGATCGAGGGAATTGTTGAGAGTCTGATGTGACGACAACGGGAGGAAAAGGCAGTTGATGAGTGGGTGTGCGAGTTCAAAGGAGACCGAGGGGAAAGTGTTGAGGAGGTCATCCTGCCTGCCTGATTCTGCCTCCGATTGTCACCTAGAGCCAGTTCGTCACCCAGAGCTTGCTCATTGTCCTGCCTATCTCCTCATCATCGTGCCATCGTCTGCTCACCTTGTCGTCGTCCTCTTCCCCCCTCATCACCTGCTCGTCCCCGCTGTCCCAGAGCTGAGTCCTCCAGTTATTTTTCTTCCCTTCCCATCTGTGACTGAGTCAGGTTTGAGGTGCCTTCGTTTCTTAAATTTATTTTACAATACCTATTTGTACATAATTATTTATTATCGTTTCTGTATTTTCCTTTTCTTCCCCACAACAACCCACCCACGTTTCCTCCATTGAGTTATCATCTCTGGTTATTTTGGTTTTTGTGGTTCAGGAAATATACCCATTGGGTTAAATAGCTTTAGGGTTTCCCGTGTTTCTCCTCACTACCCGCGTGCACGTTATCCGCCATTAATTAAGAACGTCTCCATTGGAGTTATGCCGCTTGGGCAAAGTGGGACTTTAACCTCTTGCCATGAGAGCTTGATGTTGGTTGAGCTGTCGACGCTGCAATCCTTACTTTCTCTCCACTTTAAATAGATAGTTGTTCATTTGACTTGGAGAAATTTCTGTTGATGAGATGATTTTCAGGTGTTCTTATGGTAACTACTGGACAATGGAAACAGGTGTTTGATTCACTGCTCAAATCACCCGTGTACATATACCAGAAGCTGGGTAGAGTGGTGTTACATTTTTGAGTAATGGTTGTTTCTGCTTGACTGTGGGTGTGGCATCCTATCTCCATTGTGGTAAATAACCACAAGATCAAGTCATCTTTTGTTTCATAACAGTGTTCTGTAAAGTGTTCTGAGCACAATAGCTAACTTTTTTGTCGGCCCGATCCACACGCGGGTAATTCGGAAAAACCTCGTACGATTTCTTGAAAACGTATGGTCTTTTTGATCATTGGTTTTGCATGAAACCATCTCTCTTTCTATTACTGTGCAAGTATCAAGGATGAGTCGACTCTGCATATTTTGGAAAATCGAAAATTATTCGCCGTTTGAGTTAAATCGTACCACGATGTATGGTCCACTTAATGATTACTTCATGGTCCTCATGCACTTCCTGATGTCACGGATAATCTGAAGAAGGAAAGATTTTCGTCTTTTAATTGAAAATATACCTCCTTTATAATTCAGAAATCAGAAAAAGACGCATCATATCTATTTTGCAAGGTAGTGAAGGATAAATTTGTGTCAAGGTGATCTTCGCGTTTGGGTTCACCTTCAACCCAATGTACAATAGGATCCCAAAAAACCCCTAAGGATCCAGAGGATGCAAAATACCCAAAATACCCCAATGACCCAAAATACCAAAAGACCGAAAGGACCTCAAAAAACCCAGAGTACTCAGATATTCCAAAAGACCCCAAAATGACCAGATGACACATAAGGACTTTCAAGACCTCAAAAAGATCGCTAAGATCCTTTCAGACCATTTCAACACTTTTGGCACTTTTCGATCCCTTCACGCTTTTCACCTTTTTTACCCTTTCAACCTTTACACTCCTTAAGTTAATTTAGATCCCTTAGACCTTCACACCATTTAGACCCCTTACACCCCTGATCTTCATTGCACAGCCAGTGAGCCACTGGTGGCTTAAAGTCTGGACACTAATGTGCGGCCGATAAAAACACAAATGTGAAAACACCCCATCATAATCTGCCATAAATGCAATCAAATTGACCCAATGGTGTCCAATAAGTTCCAATACGAAGTATAAAAGTAACATAACTAAATCAGGATATGGTTGTTGTATACAAACAATATGCTTGCAGCCCAGTTAACCACAACGAATAAGACTATGTGGAGGCTGGGCCTAACAGCAGTCATTTTGGAGTCCTGCAGGCAGTGTGGTGGCTCTCACACTAATGTCTTTTCGAAAAAGTGGCCCCCCTCTAAAAGAGTCATGAAGATCACTGCCTTGCACACTTCAGACAGATTATACAGCTTGGACCCTTGACAATTTGGACCATTTGGACCTTTTTTGAGCCTTTTTACATGCTTGAGAGATTAGACGTGAATGAGTATTGGAACATACCCTTCAGACCTTTAGACCTTTAAGAACCTTTGAAGTGCACATCACACAAACATCTGCCGTCTTCTTGCAAAACACTATGCAGAACACTAAAGAAATGTATATGTATATATATATATATATATATATATATATATATATATATATATATATATATATATATATATATATATATATATATATATATATATATATATATATATATATATATATATATATATATATATATATATATATATATATATATATTTTTTTTTTCAGCAAGTGATGTGACACTTGACAGATGAAACTCATTGGCCTACTAAGTGGGAACTCCAATAGTCTAATTTATCGAGGGAAAAGGGAATTGCTGTGCTTCATTCTCTAAATTTTCTTCTCGATGTATTGTGTTGTGTTATGATCATCACTTATTGCTTGATTTGGGTGAGTTCTTGTTATTGTCTGGTCATTCCAGTGAATTGCACTTTGATGTATGCTTGGCTTGTTTATTTTCTTTTTTTGCAGGATCTAAAGTTTTTAGTGTAACTGCCACACACATCTCATACCCATAGACTACACTCGAATACACGAGACACAACACAGGACGGGTAGCCACTTGGGATCAGTGTCACCACTTATCGGGGCACTCTGGGTACAGTGCTACCACATCAATGGCACCGCCTTTCTCACAATATCAGAAGGGCATTTCCTCAGGAAGAATTTTGCCTCCCCAAAGAAGACAAGCTATGGGCATTGGCTGTGCTCTTATCCTTTTAAAGGCTGATGGTCAAGCAAGGAAGAAGCACGTATGATTTATGAAGACTTTGGTATAACCTGGCCGGTGTTTGATCTGTCGACCTCCCAGACTTGGAGTACTTGCTTTAACCATTAAACCATCGAGTCTGGGAAAATGTTTCATTATTTGTGTAAAATGCTTTGTGTAAAATTTCAGTATTTGATGTGACATAACTACTCCATCTTTATCAAGTCTCCCTTCCAATAACGTATTCATTTTGTGCATAATATTACTGGTATTAGGATCCTCAATTGTGATAAATAATTCCTTTAAATTTCACTTCAGGTTCTAACCTTAACAACTGCCAAAGTACAGTCAAGTCACTGAAACAGAAATATGTTGTGGCATTTTGTTTTATCCCACAAGTGGTGTTTTCTTTACTTTGGGCTCTTGCAAGTGATCCAAGGGTAAAGTACAATACAACAGCCCGTTTGGGAACAATCATTATTGAATGTACTTTGATTTCACCCCTTTGGGCTTTGTGTTCTTTGACGTACTTGATTATTTTGGCAATATTGTGCCTTGGTCTTGCTTCAAAGGCTCACAACAAGGAATCATCTTCAAATGAGGGAAAGTTTATAACGTACAACATGCTGTTCCTCTTAATGGTTGTGGTCGCTTTCATTCCCGCTTATATGAGCACACAAGGAAAGCATACAATTATAACAGAAATGTTTACAATCATTGTTACATCATTTGCATTTCTTGGTTGTATTTTTGTGCCAAAATGTTACAAAATTTACAAAAAACTGAGGTGATATTCAGATTGATGAAATGTACTTTCCATTTTCATTAAATAAATGCACTAACTTTTTTTGCAGTGGAGATGTTTGTATTTCCCAAATATCTTCACAGTACTGTGTAATACTTTATTCAAATAATCTTTATTCAAATTTATTCAAATAATCATCACTGCAGTTAAATATCAATTTTGTTTTCATGATTTTTTTGTTGTGATTTGTGTCTGTGGTGGCAAAGAGTAGCGTCAGAGCAGGAGTTATTGCCCTATTGCTAAACGGGTTCCGATAAAAGCCAGGTTTTTTTTTAAGTCTTCGTCTTTCCATGAGATGCCTGACTGGAAGAGCTTAGGGAAATGCACATCATGGCGAGCCTCAGGAGTCCCGTGAAGAAGAATTATTACTACCTCCTCAAACAAAAGCTACTGTTTGTCAGTGATTTCAAGGGAGTGTGGGCAGTGGTGCATCGAGGCAAAATGCCATTCGGGGTGAGATGTCAAATTGCCTCCCCCTTGGAACTCACTTGCTAAATTATATGCAAAGCCGAATGAAATAATTTTATTACAAGTCAAATTAAGTACAGTAAATTTGCAACTAAACAGTTACACTTTTGTTTTCGACCTTTCTAAATGATCATTGGCATCCCAAGCATGCAGTTGTTGCTGTGACTATGGTTCATTTATTCTGAGCCTTCAGTGAGGCAAACTCGTCTATCGCAGCTTCAAAGTCAATCGACTCAGTGAGTTCACCCTCAATGGAGAGGATGGCTATATGATTATTGAGCATAGAGTGGCTCATTGTAGATCTGAAGTCAGTCTTTATCAGTTTCAGTTTAGAGAAGCTCCTCTCACATGCTGCATGCTCACACATGGTGAGAACCATCTTCAGTATGATGCGAAGGTTTAGAAAAGATTCCTCGAATCCCCATTTCACAACATATACGAAGGATTTAATATGTCTTCCAATACACTGTTTCCTTCCCAGTGGTTTCCTTGTACATTTTCATTGAGATGACGAAAATGGTGAATCTCCCTCTATAGCTTGCTGGTGATGATATTGTCATACGTCTTTGTGAGATGGTGGATTTTCATTGCAATATCGCTATAGTTGGATGGGTCATTCATGCAACTGAGTGACATGAGAAACCCAATTTAATGTACATGTCACTTATGTGAGGGGTGCGTCAGGTTGTTTCAATGTGTAGCCAATCCAAGATTTAACATTGCTCCTGTTTAATCTCATCTTTTCATGAGAGTTCTGCATCCACGGTGTCTTCCCCTGACATTCTCTTTCTCCTCCTCCTTATCCGTTTCTCTGTAGAGATTGCCATTTGCTCCCAAATTTTGGTGGCCTTGATTTTTCACCTCCTTCATGATTTTATCCCACTCATTTTGGAAAAATAGAACTAAGGCCCCCAACTTGGGAGTAGCAGCATCTAGCCCTATCCCAGATATTTGGAGAATAATTTGCGTGCCATTAAGATCAGGCACCAGCTACCAAAAGAATAGGTATGTGGTGAAAATGTAGGTCATCACGCTATTCAACAAAATAGCTGAATCTGACCATGTGTCTTGCTTCTCTGCATTACTATCACAAAGCTGCTCCATGGCTTTGGCTATTTCATGCAGGTTGGACCATATGGTGTCAATTGCATCATGCTTCAAGGAACTCTGTTTGTGGGATTGGTTGGGATTGGGTAGAAGGCCTCTCTTTGTGGGATTGCCTGCATCATTTTTTTGTCAGGATGGCTCTTTGACAGAGTCAATTGTGGCCATGGAAATTATGTGGAACGTTTGGAAATTACGCATCTTGTAGTTGTTGAAGTGTTGCAACTGTTTTCCCAATGTTTTTCATTGAGATAGTTCCATCTTGATTTTCAGACATCATGGCTCCATTTCCAGGCTTGGCCAGGCTTGCAGCAAACGCTGCAGCCGACATCACCTGCTATAAGCATTTGCATGTTGGTCATTTGGATGAGTCACTGAATGTTGGTCCAAATGTATGAGGCTTTGAGATTGGCCTGCAGTTCATCAGCTTTGGTTCCATGTGGAATGACTGAAAGTGTCTGTCGAAAATCCCCAGCCAACACGAGTCACTCCACCCATTATTTTGTCATTACGTCGAAGATCTTGCAAGGAGTGATCAAGAGCCTCGAAGGCAGCTTTCAGAGACATTGTACACTCATCCGATACAATAAGCCAACACTCCTGCAGGAGCTTTACTTTTTTCAGTGTCTCTGAAACAAATCTCAGTGTCCTAACAAATCGTCAGAGCCACCCAAAGCCTTTGTTGTATAATTTTGTAGTTAACATTTTAACCTACTCGAGGGAAATCCTGTTACTCAAATGAAAGCCACAACGGAAAGTACATTACATCAGATAATTTTATTAACATAGTACTATGGAGTTCAAAACACTGAGGTAAGCATCCACAATGATTTGCACGAAACTAAGATTACATTTCCTGGCATGTATATGTTCTTATGGGAGTGGAGGGGGGCTGATAAGCCAAAGGGAAAATAACTCCAACTGCAATTCGTGTCTACGAGGTGAAAAGCGAATGACGTAATCATGGCAAGAGTTGCAGCATTATCAACCAGGTCACCTTATTCCATAGCGAGACATTCCTTTTAGCAACATTTAGGTCAAAGACTTGGTGACAAGGAAGCATAACTGACAGCAAATTTGACTTATAACATAAAAATTAAATTTATAAAGCACCAGCAACAATTATAATTGAGAGTACATTACTATAATTATTTTCTTCCACAATTCCCCCCTTTTTCCTTATCAGGAAAATTTGAATAATTATATTACACATGATCACCATACCCCGTTCCTGGAGGAGAAAAGATATTCGTTGTACAAGTTCAATCAACAATGGCATCGAGTGCTCATCTCAGAAGAATGCTGGATAACGACCATTTCAATAGTGTCCCAGCCAGGTGAATGAGTATGTTTCCATTTAATTCATGGCCTGTTCATCAGCATGTGTCACAAATCAAAAGGACATGCTACCCGAAGTCAGAAGATAAGCAGGTCAGGGTGTAGATAGAGCAGCACCCAACGCGAAACACAGTCGAGGCACTCCTTGAGCTGCATAGAAGGTATATATTGGCAGGTACAAGCTTGGGCCCAACATTGGGATGAAGGAGAAGAAAAGGACTCGAGAGGTGACCCAGAGATCCATCCCCAGCAGAGTTCGGGGCCTCTTAGCAGCAGTTTGTGCAATCAGGTTTGTTTCACCAAGTGAGCTGTGTACGTTGGATGCAGCCGTGATCGCTGCACGATCCCCACCCGCACCATTGAACAGATGTTGCAGATGACTCGCCGTGTGGACCTTCAGAGCCTTCGTCGTGCAGTGAAGGAACCACGGCAAGGTCCCGATGTATTTGCAGAGCAGCAATTTGTGAGTGTGGTTGAGAACATTCCTCCAGGCTTGCCTGACCTGCCTGACACCACGCAACTGCGACGTTAAGACTTTGCCTTGCTGTGGTTTGACTTGTCCAACCTTCTCTTCAGTGGGTTTTTTTCTTCTTCCATTTCACCATATTGCTCATCTTATCTTCCCCGGAAGGGCGTAGTTTCATGATCACGTGTTGAATGCCCAATCACCCAAATCTGGGTTCTCCCCATCGTCCAATCTTTCGGTGGAAATTCTTCCAAAGCTTCATAAGACAAAATCGTACATTGTATGGTTCAACTGCTCTCAACGCTCCAAAACAAACAAATTCAAGGTTAAGCATCGATTAAACATGCCAATCCATAAACGTCATGGGCTCATGTATTTCACCAAGACTGACAAAGGTTCTTACAGAAGCATTCAACTTGCATTATATGTTATATCAATATTTTATCCCTTTCCTTGTTTTTCCCCCTAAACAACATGTTAAAATATGCAGAAATCTCAGTTGTATGTACACTCAACACATTCATCTCCTTTGCTATTTCCATGTAGAAAGGGCAACAGTCTTTATCAGGGTTCCAATTTGCAATCAATAATTCTTTTCACCAAAAATATTCCATCACCTGTACAATAATTATGAAAGTTAGCTACTTCTTTCAAGTCGATTTTGCACAGTTACTATTTTAACATTCATATCTGCTAAGAAATTCACTGTTTCATTTGCAAGTCGTTCCAGAGCAACCGCCATTATTTATTTATTTATTTCCAGCTAACTTAGCACTTCCGGACTGATGAAAGATGCTCAAGTCAGCATTAGAAATACCTCAACTTACTTAAGTAAACGTACAAGAAGTAGCACTTAATCAAAATCATGCACCTGTCTAATTAATCAGAAGACAGATAACACAGGTAAGATTTAAATTGGCTTGTAGCATAATTGCACTCTTTTCAATAATATAATTCTTTTATTCTGACCGATTTAACATTTATTTCATTGTCATGCCTTCTGTACTCCGCATAATTCTTGTTTATCCTTTTGCTTGACTTTCTACAAATTGTAGAGCCATTTTATATAAATTACAGTCAGGTCAGTACCAGCTCATAATCAGTGAGAGCAATACAGTTACAATACATGGTGCAATTCCGAATTCCATTTAATTGATTTCATGATTGCTGTTGGTCTCGCGATTCTTTCAGTCATTCTGCATTATGGTTCTGTAAATACCATGCTGTTCTCCCCTCATAACTTGATTTTCCCTTGCAGTTAACTTATGATTCCTCATATGTAATGTTGACCAATTTGTTGATCAATTTAATAATGCAGACCCCCTTTCAATATTATGTAAGTACTTCAACTTAATATATTATTATCTTGATTCAATTCTCAGTAACTTTTCCCTATCCTCAATTAACAGATCAAAAGGTCCCTAGCTACAGTGATTGACAACATATTAATCAATAAATACAAGTTATTAATAACCGAACTGTGAAATAACCAATCATTACTCTGTCACTTGAAGACCCCAATACATTTAAATTAGGATTATGAGACTTATATGATGAAAGGTTTCTCAATTTGTAATCTCAAAGCAAATGATTATATCAATTATAACCAAAAAAAAACATGATGGTTCGTTCTCAATGAGTTCCTTTTTTTAAATGAGCTTAGTCTGAAAGTAATTAACACAGTTACCATACACAACCTCCACTCGTTACCAACTGTTTCCCATATTTACATTAAGACGTTACCACAAGTGACACTTGTTGGTCCTTTTGACCATAACATTATCCCCATCACTACCATACAGGTCAAAAACACACTGGTGTTCTAGGTTATAATAATTCACAAAATAGATTCCCAAAATAATTCAAAGCTCGGTTGCACATTCTTACATTAATTCATAAGGGTAATTAAACAAGAGTAGCTTGGCTATTATTTTAGTCACAGAGTGATTCTTTTGGAAGTCTTTTTCAGGCTCTCAGCTCTGCACTCTTCCATCTCCACTCTGCTCTGCTCAGCCATGACATTGAGGTGCCGAGCTGCAGACCACACCTCGGCTGCAAAGCGTCCATTTGGGATCAAAAGCTTGACAACATGGTTACAAATTTCTCCAAACAGTTTAAACAATACCAAATGCTAACGTTGTTTAATTAACCTGATGAGCCTCCTTTTCTTTCGTGGTCAATGGAACTGAAATATCTCGGAAAAATAATGTTGAACCAATCACTCTAATCACTATTCAGAATTCCATCAACATTTTAAATCTCTGACATTGCCCATCTTGTCCATTTCTCTTTCACCAAAACAGCAACATGCTGCAATATAACCAACTCACTTACTCAGCCATCTAATCACGTACTCTGACCTTTTCAATACAAATTCATTTCCTTTATCAAAAAAATAAATACAGTTTAAACCTCTGTTTTAAACAGGTGTACAAAAATTGTGCAAATCAAGGTGAAAGTTGAGTCATCAATTGAATAGCATTTAAATCCCCTTTGACCTCCATTGTAGCATTCAGTTTTCCCTTTGTTTGGTGTTGCTCTGCCCTGCACCTCACTCAGCTGGTGCTTCTCATACTCCACCGTTGAGTACTTTCCTTCCAATCTCATTTAAACAGCTTTATGGTCTATCATTGTGACAATAAAATATTTTCTTTTAAAATCAATAAAATCAAAAATAAATTCTTCAGCATCTATCCAAGGTAGGGACCACACATTTATTCTTCCTTGCCCGTAAAACACAAACATTCCAGTTTCATGACCTTGGGTTTTTTTTTTCCTCTGATAGGCCTGCAACGGACTAGACAGCCAGTCTGTGCACCAGCTTTATCTGGATTTTAACCCAATTTTCTTCACCAGTTGATGCACTTGGTTAACAGATTGGTTCCCGCTACCTCTCGATTGATCTCAATCATTTTAAGAGGTAACTTATTTCATTCATATATGCAATGAATTTGCCTGCCTGAATCGATTAAAGGGTTGCACTGGGTTATTTGCCATTGCCTTCCCAGGAGTAGTTTTGGCAGGAATTTGTCTTTAACATCCATCAACCAATGTTATTTATTAACTTTAACATTCATAGACTAATGAAGACAGCATGCCTAATTTCACGTCCATCCGAGGGATAATTGATTGATCACTCTCCACCGGAATGCTGGTGGGAGGTTATAAATCCTCATTCATTCCAATGCACCAAATCATACACAACTCCTTTACAAATCACTTTAAAATCATTCCAAATCACTTCTCTACATTTTGATAAGATTTTAAGCATGAATCAAATCGAATTTTGGAAACATTTCTCGCACGTCACTGGTCACGACATGTGAATTTATCGGCACCACACCAAAGTAGCCACAAGCCAAAATGGCCTCCAGATTTAACTTGTTACCCCAAGACTATCATGCATGCATCATCATTATTATTATTATTATTATTATTATTATTATTATTATTATAACAGGTCTTCAAATGATGCTCCGAGGAGACAATCCATTTGTCATGTATGCAACGTACAGTGTTCAAAGCCAAAACAGCAAACACAGTTATGAAACAGTGAGAAAGCCAGTTCAAGGAGATTTGTGACCTTGGTTTTTTATCAGCACAAAACCACGAACAGCCAGGCTGCCTTCACTCCCTGGCTGAAGTTTCTATAATTGTTACAATATAATTTCCAATTCAGATTTTCACCAAGTTTGAATTCACACACACACACACTCTCGATCCGGTCCCAACACACTCTCAACAACATCCGCCCGCACTTTAAATCAGCAGCACATGCGGCGCCAGTCGTCATCCTTTTTTTTCATGTGGAATCAGTGTTTGCATCTCACCTCAACCAGAGTCTTCACAGTCTACGGTGACGACCAACCTTTGTCTCCATTTTCCGTACTCATGCATTTCCATAAGCTTCACAGGTCACAATACACAATAGAGCACGTTTTATTCCAATGAAATCTATTGGACTCGCACACGTTCCATTTCTCCACTCACTCAGCACCACATGCAGATCAATGCGAATCAGTGTGCATACAAATCAGATATGAATACAAACATGCAAGAGTTCCAGGTTGGAACACTCAACTTGCGTTCTTAACATAAAACTCAACCTTTCCAATCAAAAAGCATTCACAAATCCGTAACACCTCCACACAATACAATGCAACAGCCTCACAGAAAGCAAACCTCCAATGAGTACAATGAACAAACATAAATACAAACAGGTAACTCAACAAACATTCATAACACTTATTAATTTCCCACTTAACCATTCACCTTGCTCGTTTACCTTGGCTGTTTACCTGGGTCGGAACTCAGTCTCAGCATGATGCTGTTCGATATATTGCTTGCTCGCCTCCAGAGAGACTGCGAACTGAACGCAGCCTTCAACGTGGCCTTTCTGGATCGGGTCTGCACTCCGAACCTGTCACCAAGAGGAGCCCTCTCTCTGCGTTGTGTCTGCACTCCCTTCTCTCCAAGCTTTCCTTATCTCCTCTTTAAGTACTCCTCTGGCTCCTCGTTGATCCTCTTCATTTCCCTCCAGAACTTTCCCCAGATGATTCAAACAATCTCGATCAAACGTAGCTTTCTCAGGAAAAGGCAATTTATGGTTCATCGTCCAAACGCACCAATTTGCAACGTCTTTCACAGAATCAGGTTCGTATTTAGCAAACATATATCTCGCGCATGTCCCTCTCCGTGGACTGTGCCATGTCACTTCGGTATATACAATCTCATCACTCTTTAACAGCATTTCCTATCTTTCAAACCACACGTCAGAAATACGAAAGAGTATGCACTTCAATATTGCGAAAATACAATAAATGCTCAAATACAATAAATGCTGGCCAGCACTGTAATATAGCAATTCTATAGCACTTATCATTCGAACCACATAAACTCAATCCACACAATCACATAACAATCACACTCACACACTCACACATCGAGCTTCGTCTCGAACCCCTCGCAGAGGTGGTATTCCAACATCACTCCCTTTGGCCAGAGGGGATTGGATTTTCCCCAATGCCTCTACTGTACCCAGTATAGCACCATGAGGCGAGTAACGAACTCACTCAAGGTATGGCGAAGACTCCAGCTTCCCGTCAAAAGATCCCTGATCTCTGTTCAGCCCCAGGCTGAAGGGGTCCCAGACCGTAGGATCCTCCCAGGCCTCCAATAAAATTATCTGACATGTACTTTCCTTTGTTCAAAATACGTTGCCCGCTAAGAACAGCCCCGCCGTCAGGGATTGCATCTCGTTGGCATTCGCCGTCCCTCCGGACCATGGACTGCCTCCAGGAATTTAGTACCTCCGTGTCACGGCACCAATTGTTGTATAATTTTGCATTTAATGTTTTAACCTACTCGATGTAAATCCTGTTACTCAAATGAAAGCCACAATTAATTAACTGTCCACAACGAAAAGTACATGACATCCAAAATTTTATTAACATGGTACAATGGAGTTCAAAACACTGAGATGTAAGCATCCACAATGATTTGCACTAAAATAAGATTACATTTCCTGGCATTTATATGTTCTTATGGGAGTGGAGGGGGCTGATAAGCCTCAGACAAAATAACTTCAACTGCAATACGTGTCTACTAGGTGAAAAGCGAATGACGTAATCATGGCAAAAGTTGCATCGTTATCAACCAGGTCACCTTGTTCCATAGCGAGACATTCCTTTTTTCAACATTTAGGTCAAAAGACTTGGCTACAAGGAAGCATAACTGACAGCCAATTCGACTTATAACATAAAAATTATATTTATAAAGCACCAGCAACAATTATAATTGAGAGTACATTAATATAATTATTTTCTTCCACACCTTGATCCTATCTTCAATGATAATGAGAACTTGATTGAAGATGGCATCACTGTACTCCAGTTCCAGGTTAGGATTTTGCACTTGTGCTTGATGCAAAATGTTCCAGGTGAGGATTCTCCTTGTAGTTGTCCCATAGATGTTGAGGATTTGACATGGCACATGTCTTCAACATGATGGCAAACAGGTTTTGCAGTATCCATGGTGATCGATTTGCATTGTCTACTCCAATGTGCTGTTCCAGTGTGTCTCATCCTCCAGGAGTCCTCTTAGCTAGCAAGCCTGCTTGTAGGTTTCACAGATTGTGGCATCCACTGTTTGCAAGTCCTCAAATGGTGTTTGACCTTTGACCTCATGCAGAAGCAGTGTCAGGTAAAACCATTCAAAATTGATAGGATGTACAGTTTACACATGACCGAGCGCATCACTGGCATTTATGCCAAGGTGGTCTGCTACAGTTTGTCCTGCTTTGTGGCATGCCCACTTCTTGCTGCCAACGCTCCATGTCTCATACTTGGGTGTCTCATTGTACAACAGTCTCTCAGCAAATTCACAATCTTGGCAGAGATTGAAGAAAGCAGTGACATTGTGTCTTGTGAGACTTGTAAGCACTCGTGTACATTCGCCTCAGTGAATTACAGACTCTGGCCATTCTCAAGGTGCACACTGAGATGAACCACAGTGTGATGTCGCTCATGAATTAGGAAGTTCAGGATCCTCCAGATGGCTTCATTGCTGCTGATGTATCTTCCCAATTTATATTGCCGAACCTCATCATTCACAGTCCCAACCATCGTCTGGACAAACACAGCCTTTAAGATCCTTTGTTGACATATTTGCACACATATTTGATGGAGGGGAGAGGGAGGGAAGGGAGGGGATGGGAGGTGAGAGCATGAGAGGAAAAAGGGAGGAGGAGTGAGCACGGGGAGGGAGGGGAGAGTGAGGGAGTGGAGAGCAGGGGAGGAGAGGAGAGAGAGAGGAGGGTAGGGGAGAGCGAGCGATGGAGGGGAGAGATGGCAGAGTGAGTGGAGCAAGGGGATGGGAGGGGAGAGTGAGCAAGGGAGGGGAGGGGAGAGCAGGCAAGAGGGAGGGGAGATGGAAGGGAAGGAAGAGGGAGGGAGGGAGGAGAGAGGAAGTGAGGGAGGGGAGAGTGAGGGAGGGGAGGAGAAGAGAGGGGAGAGCAAGGGAGAGGAGGGTAGAATGAGGAATGGGAGGGGAGGAAAGGGGAGAGCGAGTGAGGAGAGGGGAGGGGAGGGGAAAGTGAGGGAGGGAGGGGGAGGAGAGGGGCGAGGAGTAGAGGGGAGGGTAGGGGAGAGTAAGGAAGGGGAGTGGAGGAGAGCGGAGAGTGAGGAAAGGGAGGGGAGGGGAAAGCGAGGAACGGGACTGATGCCTCATCATACGTCGCAAAACACTCCTGGAGGGAGGGAGTGTGAGGAGCGGGGTGAGAGACAGAGACAGAGAGACACAGGCAGGAGAAGAGAGTGCTGCACTGTCTTTGGAGGGGACAGCGACTGAAAGAGATTGGGGGGAAAAATGTGAAAGAAAGGTGATGTGGAATGGGAGTTCACAAAGAGAATATGTTATGTCTTGACTGACCATGCGCATACACACACACACACGCACACGTGCACACACACACACACACACACACACACACACACACACACACACACACACCTATTATATGCAGACATATATATATATATATATATATTTATATTTATATATATTTATATATATTTATATATATATATATATATATATATATTTATATATATATTTATATATATATATATATATATATATATATATATATATATATATATATATATATATATATCTTCTTCTTCTTATTCTTTTGGCTGCTCCCATTAGGGGTCGCTACAGCGGATCATCCGTATGATCCGCATCATGATTTGGCACATGTTTTATGCCGGATGCCCTTCCTGATGCAACCCTGGTCGCCTCTTACGACACAGGGATATGGTACACCTATTTTAACCGGGGTATACACCGGCCCAGTATTCTGGTACTCATTTCGCCGACCTCGGAAGGATGACAGGCTGAGTCAACCCCCTGGTGTGTTAATTCAGTGGCCCAACGGGGCTCGAACTCAGGACCTTTTGGATCCCAAGCCACTGCCCTAACCACTGCGCCAACACCAGGCTCATATATATATATATATATATATATATATATATATATATATATATATATATATATATATATATATATATATATATATATATATATATATATATATATATATATATATATATATATATATATATATATATATATATATATATATATATATATATATCACCCCACTAAGCCTGGTGTTGGCGCAGTGGTTAGGGCAGCGGCTTGGGATCCAAAAGGTCCTGAGTTCAAGCCCCGTTGAGCCACTGAATTAATACACCAGGGGGTTGACTCAGCCTGTCATCCTTTCGAGGTCGGCGAAATGAGTACCAGTATACTGGGCCGGTGTATACCCCGGTTAAAATAGGTGTACCATATCCCTGTGTCGTAAGAGGCGACCAGGGTTGCGTCAGGAAGGGCATCCGGCGTAAAACATGTGCCAAATCACTATGCGGATCATAATGGATGATCCGCTGTGGCGACCCCTAAGGGGAGCAGCCGAAAGAAGAAGAAGATATATATCACCCCACTATCCAAATCATTGATGTAAATAATGAATAGTAATGGTCTGATTATTGATCCCTGAGGTGCCCCACTTTTTACCTCCTCCCAGCATGACATCCTCCCACTCACAGCCACGCTTTGCTTCCTATCACTAAGCAAATTTGCAATCCAATTAGCTACAGTATATGACCAGCCACTCCACTCCACAAGCCCTCACTTAGGCTAACAACCTCCGATGTGGTACCTTGTCAAATGCCTTCTTAATTTCTAGATATACTATGTCTATTGCCTTTCCATCATTCACCCAATCAGACACTGATTCATATAGCTCAAAATATTTGTGAGACAGGAACTATCTTTGGTAAACCCATGCTGACTACTTTTAATTAGTTTTTATTTGTTTAAAATGGTTCTTCATCTGGTCCTTAATTAATGTCTCCAACATCTTCCCCACAACTGAAGTCAAACTAACAGGTCTATAGTTTCCCAATTATTCTCTGGATCCTTTATTAAATAATGGTGTTACATTTGCTACTCTCCAATCCTCCGGTACCTCTCCTGACTCCAGTGAACCATTGAAAATATCCGTTAACATCTTGCTTACCTGCTCAGCCACCTCCATTATTACTCTCAGTTACATATTATTTGGACCAGGAGCCTTATCTTCTCTTAGATTTCTTCGCTGTTCCTTTACTTCCTCCACTCCAACCTGGATCTTCTGTAAAAGCCCTTTCTCACCTCCTTGACAAATACTCTCAGCTCCTGGCAATTCTCCTGCCTGTTCTTGTGTAAAAGTTGAAGCAAAATACCTGTTCAATAAGCATGCCATCTCACTTTCATCACGAACCACTTTCCCGGTGCTATTCCTCAATGGGCCCACACAGGTACTTAACCTTTTCTTTTCCCCTGATGTGCTGAAAGAAAGCCTTGCTATTATGTTTAATATTCTTAGCCATGTCCTTCTCATATGCTCTTTTGGCTTGCCAAGTTATTTTCTTAACTTGCCTCTGTTTACTCCGATTTTGATATAAATCTAACCTTTTCTTTTAATCCTAATAATGCCTTATGCTTTTCCTTGATAACGTTCATTCTCTCACTGCTCAACCACCCTGGCTTCTTTTTGCTTCTAATGTTACACCTCATTGGAATGTAGTTTTCAATTTGCAGGTTTATTTTATCAAGTTTTTTTTGCTTTGAAGCTCATGGAAAGAAACATAACTTTTCTAAAGCACACCGAATTCGATTTACTTACTGGATGAACGATTGTTCGGAACCTGGGGACTCGCTTTGCTGTATTTTTTTTTTTAAAAACTTACTTTTCAATTGACGAGACAAGTATGAAACGCATCTTTTTATATCCCGCAATAGCTTATTGAATGAGCTGCAGTCGCTCATCATTCTTTTCAAAATGACAGGATGCTGGGCCGCTCGATACATCAATCAATTAGAGATGACATTTATAATGGGTCGATTCACAAGTTCCACACAAAGTTCCACATGCTTGAAGTACACGAAAAGGAGAACCACAAAGGAGATTTGCAGAAACATTACTATTTATAAACAGCCAATCATTGTGTGACAGGTAAGAAAAAATAATGTTTTTTTGTGTCCATTGTCGAGGCTCGTATGAGAGCGAACACACAACACACAACAAGGGGGCAGGAGACAAGAGCGGTGAGAGAGGGAAGGACAAAACAGTGTGGAACAGAGACATTAGATCTGTGGAAGGGAGAGGGATGGGGTGGGGAACACTTGGTAAACAAGATGGACACCATAGGGACTTTCAGGTCCTCACACAACAGGAGTTTGAAGGAGGTGGGTTCAGGTGGATTAGCAGTGATAGAAAAGATCATGCTTTTCGATGGGGAAAGATAAGAGGTGGCGTTGAACAGACGTTTTGAAGACCTGGAGGGAAAAGTGTGATTGAATTGGAGAGAGTGTGGGAGTTTATTCCAAAGGTGGGGAAAAAGAGGAATGAAAGAGTGAAGGTGAGCAGTGATTCGTGATTTTTATAGTTTTACCAGAAGGGGGTTGGTGGCATACTTTGAGTGCCCTGAGAAACTATGGGGTTGACATACCGCAGACTGAACAGGGGGGGGGAGGGGTTGGTGAGGCGAGACCGGAGAGTAGACAGAAGACAGAAAGACCACCGACCTGCCTGCGGTGAGAGAGTGAGAGTCCCGAAGACTCAGTCTCACCATGGGAGATACTAATTATCCTAAATGCCAATTGGTTTCTTCAGTGTGAAGCTGAGAAAGGTCAGAGGTAGAAGCATCAGCACAGAGGGAAGAACAGTACTCCATCATGCAGTGGATGAAAGATTTGTATATGGTCAGGAGCTCAGGTGGACTGAGGACAGACTTTGCACGATGGAGGATTCCCAGTCGGCAACTGACTTTGGAGGCCAGGTGGGAAATTTGGCTTTCCCAGGAAAGATCATGGCAGAAAATGAGACCCAGAAGCATCAATGAAAGGACTTCTTCAAGAGGATTGTTGAGAAAGTCGATGGGGGGGATCCATATGGTCCTTTAAATATATTTCTTCAAATGTGGAATTCAAGTGAAAAATTAGCAAAATGCAATTCCCACAGAGAGCTCACAAAATGTCAGTCAATGCCTTGATAGGTCAAACCAACATGGCAGAATTTGGAACACTTGGTTTGATTTGATGTTTTGAAGTTTTACAGGTAGATTAGTAGATTTATTTTGATATTTTCTCAAGAAAGCAGATCACACAAAAAGGTGGAAAGAAATAAACTGCATTTTTAAATGCCAAAAGAGGGACCCCTGTGGACTGTATTGCCATGGCTTGCAAAAGCAGCTTCGATCCTGCTGGTTAATGATTTTTGTTGCACTTCATGAAGTTCCACTTTCCATACAATCCTTAATCTTTTCTTCACTCAATATAATCATCTGAACTCGAGAAAAAGTTAAGTTTAATGTTTTGCTAAAATATATACACTTATTTATACAAATGGCTTATTTCTTTAAATAAATCGTGCTATTTTGTGAGTATTTTTGTCGACGTTCTTACGTGATGTTTGAGGCCAAGGCCTTGGCCTAGGCTTGAGGCCTACCGGTTCCACTTGGTGTTCGATCGTTTTTTTTTGTTGTTTTTTCTCCCCATTACCTTCAATTTTCATCCTTCCCACTTTCCAAACATCCCCCATTCTCCCAACTAATCTCTTTCTTATCTCAAAAAAAAAAAAAAAAATACCCAACAACAACAACAACACGCTCACCTTCTCCCGATTATGCTTCTTCTTCTTCTTCCTCTTAACTTCCTCCTCGTCTTCTTCCTCGATTTTTTTCTACACTTCATTGACCTAATCTGTTGAACTCTCTGAAACATTAATATCAACAACAAAAACGATCTTATAATGCTTCATCTTCCTCTCTCACACTTGTGGTACTCTTTACTGTTTCATAATGCACTACTCTTCTGCAATTATAACAGACTGCTCTCATTTCGAGCTCTCCTTCATTCCTTGCCTAAAAAATCCAACTATTACAGCGCTTCTTCTCTCCATTCTCTGAATTCGCCTTCATTGCATCCATCAAGAATTGTGTTAAATCGCATCTCTGACCTAAAACTTTTAAAAACCACAGTTTGCCATGGATGTTCGCTTTCCATCAACCATTCTTTTTTTCCAACTTCAGTGCCAAATCACCCCCCTCACCCTCACTCTCACTATCAAAGCAACCATCCCACTCTTCTCCCTCCAAGCCTCCCTCTCACCTCTCTCAAAAATTCCCCACACACCTTTCTGCCACCTTTCATACTCCTCACTCATCCTTCTCAAAGTTGCGCCCCCGCTCATCCACCAAGCAGCCTCCCTCCACTGCCCTCTCACCTCCATCTCTTCACTCCACCTCCTCAAATCCTCAACTGCCTTCTTCCTTGTCTCTTGTCCCCCTCTCCCCCAGCACCACAGAGCCTTTTCTCCTCCTCATTCGGCCCCCTCCCCTCGCTATTCTGCAATACCCCACACTCTTTCAACAACCCTGCTTACCTCCCCCCCTCATCCCTTGTCCTACCCTCCCCCTCCCCCTCCACCTCCTGCACCCAAAGCCTCCTCCCCAACCTCTTCATTAAAAGTGTGGACCTCAAATATCCGGGGCCTTCGCTCAAACCTTTCAGATCTTTCCATACAGGTTGCCACTGACAAACCAGACATTATCTGCCTAACAGAAACTTTCCTCTCCAAAGACGTGTCTGACTCCCAAGTATCTCTCCCTGGTTCCTCCCTCTTACGGTATGACAGACCTGAGCCTCGTCGTGGTGGAGGTGTTGCTCTCTTCATCAAAGACTCTATTCCTCACTCTCCATGCACTGTTCTCACTCCCCCACACCCCCAGGAATACCTCTGGCTTCGGCTTCCCCTCCACTCCCACCTCATGTTTATATGTGTACTGTACCATCCACCGAACAGTGATGACTCCATCAACACCTCACTATCCGAAAACATGGACCATCTTCTATCTTCTCATACAAACTCTCTCTTCCTCTTATGTGGTGACTTCAATTGTCATCACGTCAGTTGGCTAGGTGTGGGTACCTCTCTCACCTGCCATGGCACCTCAGCAAAAGCTTTCTGCGACTCATGAGGAATGACTCAATCGGTCAACTTCCCGACCCGGATCTCAACCAATGGTGCTCCATCTCTTCTGGATCTGATTTTGACAAATTTCCCTGACAATATCTGCTGCTCTTCCTTTGCTCCAATCGGTTCTTCTGACCACGTCCTTGTCAAAGTGGACATCTCTCTGGCTGTTATCAGAGAACCACCTCACCGCGGTCGAGTCTGGCATTTCACTCAAGCCGACTGGCAGGGTCTCCGAGCAGCAATCAAACTTACAGACTGGTCTCCTATCACTACTTTCTCAAACATCAACTCATCCTGGGAATTCTTTCAAAGAAACTTGCTCTCCCTCATGCACAGATTTATCCCCTCTCGTGTTCAGTTGTCCTACCCTTCCTCCCGCCCTTGGTTTACTGAAGCTTGTGGCGAGGCAGTTGTCCTGAAACAACTTGCCTTTGCCTCATGGAAAGCAAACCCAACTGAGGGCAATCTCAGTTCATTCCACAAAGCTCGGAACAAGTGTGTATCTACCCTCAGGAGAGCCAGAAAACAACACCTTTCTCATCTCAAGTCTGAACTATCAAACCTCAATCCCTCCTCAAAATCCTGGTGGCGTTTAATCAAATCTGTTTCTGTTGTATGTTCCCCCTCCATCCCCTCCCGGCCGCACTTACTTCAAATGGCCGCACTGCTGATTCCACACGTGATAAAGCTGAATGTCTAAACTCGGTGTTTGCAGCGAAATCTTGTGTCCTAAATCCATCACTATCTCTGTCGCACCCAACTGTCCCTGGACTCTGTATCCTTTTCTCCTGACAAGGTGGAGAGCTTGCTTTCAAACCTCGAGTCAGATTCTGCAACCGGTCCAGATGGCATCAGCCCACGTGTCCTCAAAGCCTGCTCTCCTGCTCTTGCTCACCCTCTCATTTGCCCAAGGTCATCTGCCATCTGCTTGGAAATCTGCTAACATCACTGCCCTGCATAAAAAAGGTGCAAAAACAGATCCCTGTAACTACAGACCAATCAGCCTTCTCCCAATCATCAGCAAGGTTATGGAATCCATCATCGCTTCAGACATGAAATCCTTCCTCTTCTCCAATGGCTTGATTTCCAATCATCAATTTGGTTTCAGACAAGGTCACTCTACCCTGGATATGCTGCTTCTGCTCTCCCATCAATGGATGGAGGTCCTCAATGCCAGACAGGAAATCCGAGCCGTATCCCTGGATATATCACGTCCTTTTGACACAGTCTGGCACCATGCACTACTCACCAAACTCTCTTCCCATGGTATTCAAGGCCATCTCCACTCATGGCTCGCAGACTTCCTCTCCTGTCGCAGTCAACGTGTCGCCCTAAATGGAGTTCTTTCATCCCCTCTTCCTGTGCAGGCTGGAGTTCCTCAAGGTATCGTTCTGGGCCCTGTTCTTTTTCTGGTTTTCATCAATGACCTCTCGGACTCTCTGGAAAATCCTCTATTTCTCTTTGCCGACGACTCCACCCTCTGACGTACCATCTATCATCCCTCAGATCGGCAAGCAGCAGCTTCTTCGCTCACTGCAGATCTGGATAAAATCACAAACTGGTCCAACACGTGGAACATGTCTTTCAATCCAGACAAATCTCACACTCTCACTATGTCTCTTCGAAAGGACCATTTAGAAACCCCCCAATCCACTTTCTCAACAATCCTCTGGAAGAAGTCTTTTCTTTCAAGCTTCTGGGTCTCACTATCTGCCATGACCTTTCCTAGGAAAGTCACATTTCCAACCTCGCCTCAAAAGCCAGTCGCCGACTGGGAATCCTCCATCGTGCAAAGTCCTTCCTAGGCCCTCTTGAGCTCCTGACCACTTACAAAGCTTTTGCCCGTAGCCTGATGGAGTACTGCTCTCCCCTCTGGGCTGGTGCTCCTGCCTCCCACCTTTCTCGGCTTCACGCTGTCGAAACCAGGGCATTTAAGATCATCTGCATCTCCCGCAATGAAGCTAAGTCTTTGGGCCTCTCACTCAATCACCGCAGGTTGGTCGGTGGTCTTTCTGTCTTCTACCAACTCCTCTCCAGCCTTGCCCCCCCTGCTCTCTCTGCGATTTATCCCCACCACATTTCCACAGGGCGCTCAAGGTCCGCCAACAACCCCCTTCTGGTAAAACTACCAAAATCACGAACCACTGCTCATCTTCACTCTTTCATTCCTCTTTTTTCCCGCCTTTGGAATAAACTTCCTTACTCTATTCTTTCCCATTCTTCCCTCCAGGCTTTCAAAACAGCTGTTCACCACCACCTCTTATCTTCCCCCATCCAAATCCTCGATCTTTTCTACCCCCGATAATCCACCCAAGCCCACTTCCTTCAATTCCCCTGCTTTCCTTCCTGAAAGTCCCTGTAATGTCCATCTTCTCTTCGCCGTGTTCCCCGTCCCATCAGCATCCCTCTCCCTTCCACAGTTCACCTAATGTGTCTGTTCCCCACTGTTTTGTCCCTCCCATTCCCGCCCCTCTTGTCTCATGCCCCCTTGCTGTGAGTTGTGTGTTTGCTCTCATACGAGCCTCGACCAATGTATACAAAAAAAAAAAAATTTCAGATTTCACTCCAGATTTTGACATTTATTTTGTCCATGAGATCTAATTCTCAAATGTGATATATTTCAATTATATATTTAATAAGTCTGTGAGAATACATCGTGTGTCCAAGGCAAGGCATGTTTGAATTGGCCAAATCAATACGGTGGTGACGAAGCCTGCGAGGCGAACTTGAGCTGACCAAGGATAAGTCTTTCTTGGAGGTAAGCCATTAATTTTCTTCAAAAGGGGTGTAAAATGAACCCAAACACCCAATTTTCATTCTGGTTTGAGTTCCCTCAGTATGTGTGCAAAGTTTCATGCTGCTAGTTTTCCTGGTTTTGGAGTTATGGAGGAGACACATATACACACACCATTCCATTTATAACATATTATATGTAGAACGTTTGTGCTGCCTAAGCAGCCACCTTGGCTAATGGGCACAATCCTTGATGGGTCACCACTCCAACACAAGATACCAGAAAGGTGGCAATCATTTTGCCAACCACAGAACGATGACAGGCAGATTTAATAGATCACCTAATATATTAACATCCTTTATTTCATCAAGATTTACATCTTTAGGGTTGTTGAAAAAATACAAATATCTCCTTGCATATTGCAGATGGTCTTATCTTTTATTTCTAAACCTTCATCCATAAGGTTTTCCTTTTTTGATACTTTTTCTTGTTTCATTGCTTTTTCTAGTTTTGAATGTATTGCCAGAAGGAGAGGGGAAACGTTTGTGAGAGCAACTTTAATTGATGTTCTTCCTGATATAGTAAAAGCCCTTCCACTGAAGAACTCATATTATTTGCCATAATTTTTAGATCTTCATGGAGGATTTCTAAGTCTTACTCACATTGTTGTTCTTCCTCTTCTTCTTGTTGACATTTTTGTTTCACAGCCTACAGTTTTCATCGAAACTTCCTGAAACCAAAAGAGATGAAACTTAAGAAAGTGGTTGTTAATATTCAAAAGAAAGATAATAAATGTTTTCTATGGTCTGTTCTTGCTCATTTACATCATCCAAAATGGAAACCTTAAAGGGCTGAACATCTATCTATAATTCCAGCAATCTCTGTGTGTGTGTCTGTCTGTCTGTTTGTCTGCGACCGTGTTTCTCGACGACCGCCAGTCTGATCTGATTGAAACTTACCAGGAATATTGCCGGGGCCCTGCAGATGTGCCTTTTCGAGGTTTGCTGTCAATCTGACGAGCGGTTCCCAAGTTACGGCCATTTTATTGCTTTTTTCAGTGTTGAAAAGGTGTATATATGGCAGCTGAAGTGTTGTTCCACCTTATCACCTTATCATGCCATTTTTTTCTCAGAATAATGATAACAACATATTAATAATAATAATAATAATAGCACAATAATTGGCAGTACACAATAATAGCACAATAATTGAATAAAAAGAATAACGTAATACAATGACCAATGTCTGTCAACCAATAACGACCTAAAGAATTGTCTGTCAACCAGACAGGACACGGTACTATGACGTCACGAATGACATCACAATGCTTCCTCTTTTTGGTTTCTTCATGTATATATGGCGGCTGAAGTTTCGTTCCACCTTATCACCTTATCATGCCATTTTTTCTCAGAATAATGATAACAGCATCTATCTATAATTCCAGCAATCTGTGTGTGTGTGTGTGTGTGTGTGTGTGTGTGTGTGTGTGTGTGTGTGTGTGTGTGTGTGTGTGTCTGTCTGTCTGTTTGTCTGTTTGTCTGTGACCGCAGTTTCTCGACGACCGCTGGTCCGATCTGATTGAAACTTACCAGGAATATTGCTGGGGCCCCGCAGATGTGCGTTTTCGAGGTTTGATGTCAATCGGACGAACGGCTCCCAAGTTACGGCCATTTATTTGTCAAGCAATGACAAGACACGGTGACATGACGTCACGAATGGCGTCACAATTAATGTTTCTTTCTTTATTTATTTATTTATTTATTATTTTTTATTTTATTTGCACGATTGACGGTCCGATCTGATTGAAACTTGCAAGGAATATTACTTGGGAACCCGCGGATGTGCCTTTTCAAGATTTGATATTAATTGGATGAGCGGTTCCCAAGTTACGGTCATTTATCTGTGACCAATGACAAGACACGGTGCTATTACGTCACGAATGACGTCACAATTATTGTTTATTTATTATTTTTTTATTTTTTTATTTTTATTATTTTTGCACGATTGACGGTCTGATCTGATTGAAACTTGCCAGGAATATTGCTGGGGACCCACGGATGTGCCTTTTCGAGGTTTCATATTAATCGGACGAGCGGTTCTCAAGTTACGGCCATTTATCTGAAGACCAATATCCAGAACTGCAGGGTCTACCGGAGTGCTCAGTTCCTCAATAATGACCACAGGCTTGTTGTAGCAACTCTAAAGCTGCACCTTAAATCCTGGAGAATGGTACCATCCCAGTCGAGGCTGGATGTTACCAAGCTCAGGGATGAGAGAGTAGCTGAGGAGTTTGCGAACAGGCTGAGTGGACACTTGGGGGGTCTGGGTGCTTTGGGGGGTCCTGAAGAGTTGTGGAACGCCTTCAAGACCACCGTCCTTGATGTTGCCGGTGGATGCCTTGGAGCTCACCACAGGGCAAAGAAGAATTTTGTCTCTCAAGGGACACTGGATACCATTGACCAGAGTCACAGGGCCAGGCTGAATGGCAGAGCTGAGCTGTTCAGGGAGCTGAGGCGTAAAACTGTACCTGCACTGAGGGTGGACAAGGAGGCCTATGTGCGAGGAATCTGTGAGGGGGTAGAGCATCACCTGTGGACAGGTGATTCTCGTCCCGCTTACAGGGGAATCGTGCATTACGTTCATCCAAGCCCATCCCTCGGAGCACTACAGTTTGAGCAGAGAGTGGTAGGCTCTTGACAGAGGAGTCTGAAGTGAAGGCCCGCTGGGCCGGTTACTTTGAGCGGTTGTACCAGGCTGATCCCCCAACTGTCGAGTTGGACGTCAAGGGTGTTACAATCCCTGTTGCTGACCCTCGAATCAACTGTGGTCCATCTACACTTGTGGAAACACGGGCTGTGGTGAACCAGTTGAAACGGGGCAAAGCTCCAGGGATCCGTGGCATCCATGCCGAACTTCTCAAGGCTGGTGGAAATGCTGCACTCGTGTCGTTGCATGCAGTTTTGTGCTCTGCCTGGAACACAGGCATCATCCCAACTGACTGGAAGAGGGGCCTTGCTGTCCCTCTCTGGAAAGGGAAGGGTGATCGCCAAGTCTGCAACAACTACCGAGGGGTGACGCTGCTCTCAGTGCCAGGCAAGGTCTTTGCTCGGATAATTCTCGATAGGGTTCGCCACCATCTGCTTGAGCACCAGCGTCCAGAGCAGTCAGGCTTTACACCAAAGAGGTCAACGATTGCCGTATCCTTGCACTTCCTGTCCTCACCGAACGCAGACGAGACTTTCGGCAGGGGCTGCTTGCAGCCTATGTTGATCTCTGTAAAGCGTTCGATTCAGTGAATCAGGATGTCCTCTGGAGGATTCTTCGTCTTCGTGGGGTGCCACCAAAACTGATCGATCTGATGTCTGAACTCTACTCTGGTACTGAGAATGCTGTGAAGTGTGGTGGTACCATCTCTGACTTATTTCCAGTTGTTACTGGAGTTCGTCAGGGATGTGTACTTGCCCCCACACTTTTCAGCACTTGTATGGACTGGATTCTAGGGAGGATGTCGGAGAGATCACGTTGCGGTGCGTCATTTGGGAATGTCAAGATCTCGGACCTTGACTTTGCAGATGATGCAGTCATCTTTGCAGAGACTTTAGACATCCTCTTGGGGGCCCTCGAGGTGCTGAATGAGGAGTCGAAGCCGTTGGGATTACGGGTTTCTTGGGTCAAAACTAAGATCCAGGCTTTCGATGACATCTTGGATGCTGCTGTCCTGTCTGTGTCTGTTTGTGGTGAGGATGTTGAGGTCGTGGAGAGATTCACTTACCTTGGCAGTGATATTCATGTCTCTGCTGGCTGCGAGTCAGAGGTCAATAGACGTCTGGGTCGGGCCTGGGGAGTCATGGATTCACTGGATCATGGGGTGTGGCGCTGCCGGTACCTGTGCGGGAGGACGAAAGTCCGAGTCTTCAGGTCCTTGGTACTTCCAGTCTTGCTCTATGGGTGCGAGACTTGGACTCTGACCAAGGATCTGAGACGGAGACTTAATTCCTTTGGTACCAGGTCTCTTCGGAGAATGTTTGGCTATCGCTGGTCGGATTTTTTGTCCAACGAGCGGTTGCTGAGAGAGACTCGGATGAGATTTGTTACCTGCATAGTCCGTGAGCGTCAGTTGCGGCTGTATGGACATGTGGCTCGTTTTCCTGTCTCTGATCCTGCTCACCAGATTCTCTCAGCGAGGGAGTCTCATGAGTGGAGGAGGCCAGTGGGTCGACCACGTCCCTCATGGTTGCAACAGGTTGACCATCATCTCAAGCAGATGGGGATGGGCCTGGCATCTGTCTGGGGGATGGCCAGACGGAGGCCCCTGGAGTACCGGTGGAAAGTGGACGCAGCGACGTGCTGTTCTGGCACATGCTCCCATACCTGACCTGAATATCTGCGAGAGAGGGGGATGGGAGAGGGGGGTGATAGTGGGGGCGAGAGAGAGGGGCGAGAGAGGAGGGGGAGAGAGGAAGGGCGAGACAAGGGGGTGAGAGGGGGCAAGAGAGGGGGAGAGAGAGGGGGCAAGAGAAGGGGGAAAGAGAGGGGTGAAAGAGGGGGGATGAGAGTGGCGGCGAGAGAGGGGGACGAGAGAGAGGGAGCGAAAGAGGGGGTAAGAGAGGGGGAGGGAGAGAGGGGGCGAGAGAGAGGGCGAGACAGGGCTGCACATACTGGCACTCACCTACGGGCATGCACCTAGGGGCCTGCCCCTACGGGCCCGTACTAGTTATAAGAAATATGAGAATATGCTTTAATTAAATTAAATTGAATTAAAGATTTAACGTTTCCAATGTCATTGAGAGATATTCCTAAATTTGAGAAAATCAATAATCTATCTGTTAATGCATATGGATTAACAGATATAAATAAAGTTCAAGTATTAAAAATTTCAAATAACTATAAAAATGATGAAACACACATTGACCTTCAATGTTATAGTTAGGGGAAAAATTCACATTATGCTTATATCAAAACTTTATCAAGACTAATCACCTCACAAGTATTCAATGGAACAAAAAAAACATATCCCAGTAAGAAATGTCTCAACTTCTTTCATATGAAAGAACGATTAAATCAACATTCAAAATACTGTAGTAGTCATAAATCAACCGAAATTAAAATACAAAAAGTCGGAAAGAAGATATCATTCAAAGATTACAACAAGTTCAACAAACATCCATTTGTGATATATGCTGATTTTGAAAGTATCCTTGAAAAGATAGTTACTATTTCTCCAAATCCAAATAAATCATACACAAATAAATATCAAAAACATACTCCTTGTGGTTCCTGTTATTATATTAAATCATCTGTTGGTAATAAATACAAGTTAGAACTTTATAGAGGAGAAGATGCTTCAGAGGAGTTTGTAATACGATAGGAAAAAGACTGTATAAGTCGAAGCGAAATAATGGTTAAAACTAAAAACAATGTCATCAACAAAGGGAGAGAAAAAGGAATTTGGGAATAACAGTATCTGTCATATTTGTGAGGAGAAAATTGAGGGAGAGGTTAAAGTTAGGAATCATTGTCATCTTACTGGTAAATACAGAGGTCCAGCTCATTCCCGTTGTAATCTTGATTACAAGACCTCAAACTTTATTCCTGTCTTTCATCACAACAACGCTCACGATGACACACATCTCTTTATGAATGAACTTTCAAAGACATCTGGACATATTTCTGCCATTCCTAACACAGATCAAAAATACATCTCATTCACAAAAACAATTCATACATCCCCCATAACCCATATCAGATTTCTTGACACCTACAAGTTTATGGCAAGTCCATTATCGAACTTAACATCAAATATTGAAAACTTACTGAATCTTAAATCACATTTCTCAAATCAAGAAGAGATTGATCTCTTCTCACAAAAGGAAATATATCCATTTGACTACATGGATTCATTTGAGAAGTTTAAAGAAACACAACTTCCTTCAAGGAAAAGTTTCCAAAGCAAGTTGAATAAAACCCATATTTCCGATAGAGATTATGGACAAGCTAAAAAGTGTTGGGAGAAGTTTAATATAATGAATCTTAGAGAATATCACTTTTTTTATCGTAAAAGTGATGTCTTGTTATTGGCTGATGTGTTTGAAACTTTTCTAAGTCTGTCATAATAAAAATTATTTTGGATTAGACCCTGCTCACTCTTACACAGCCCCAGGTTTGGCTTGGAGTGCCATGTAAAAATGACAAAACAGGATTTGGAATTAATCAGTGATATAGGAATGCTTTTCATGATAGAGAAGGCAAAAAGAGGAGGAATATCTCAAGTATGTTCCAAGAGATATGCAAAAGCAAATAACAAATATCTTCCTGATTATAACAAGAATGAGGACAACTCTTACCTGATGTATTATGATGCGAATAATTTGTATGGGTGGGCTTTGTCTCAAGCTTTACTTTCTGGAAAACTTAGATGGGTTGAAGAAAAAGATAATGAAAAAGTTTTACTTGACATTGTTATCGCCTCTCAAAAAGAATTGGATGAAGCTGAAGTTGGATATTATTTTGAGGTTGATTTAAAATATCCAAAATAACTTCACAACAAACATAAAGACCAACCCAATGCCCCTGCAAAAGAAGGTCCAAGAAAAGAATGGTTATGTGACGAACAACAGTCATTTAATATAAAAGTAAATCTTCAGAAAAACTACTTACTGCATTAAATGACAGTGAAAGTTATGTTTCCCATCAAAGGAACTTGAGAATATATTTATCTGCTGGGTTGAGAGTTAGGAAAATTCATAGGATTTTGAAATTTAAACAAAGTCATTGGTTAAACAAGTATGTTGACTTTAATACAAAAAGGAGAAGAGAAGCAAAAAGAGATTTTGAGAAGGACTTTTATAAATTAATGAATAATGCGGTATTTGGAAAGACTATGGAAAATGTTCAGAATAGGCAAAACATAAGACTTGCTACATCTTGGAAAAAGGCTTCAAAGTTAATTAATAGGCCAAGTTTTGAACGAGCGGAGGTGTTTTCAGAAAACTGTTGTGCTATTCATTTGAAGAAAGAGTATTGAAATGGATAAATTGACGAATATAGGAACATCAATTCTTGACTTGTCAAATTCGTTAATGTATATCTATTATGATAATAATTTAAAACCAAAGTATAAGGGCAATGTATCATTGTTATATATCGATACAGATAGTTTTATATTCGAAATTAAGACAAGTGATGTATATGAGGATATGATTGCTAATATATATATATATATATATATATATATATATATATATATATATATATATATATATATATATATATATTTATATATATATATGATCCAAGTAATTATAAGTCAGATGCTGTGTTGTTTTCATCAAAGAATAAAAAGGTTATTGGTAAGTTTAAAGTTGAATTGGGTGGGAAGGTAATGAGTGAATTTATAGGATGGGATCAAAGTCTTATGCTTATAAGTATATTGATAATAATAATATTGAAGGGAGTGATAAGAAGCAAAAGTGAATAAAGACAAATATAATCAAGGAAACAATGAACTTTAAACAATGTTACAACCGTTTAACCTCAAAGAGGGAATATAATAGAAAAATGAATATAATAAAAGTAAGAAACATCAATTACAAACAGAAGAGGTAAGTAAGAAAGCATTAGGAGCTTTTGTTGATAAAAGATGGATTTTAGAGAACGGAATCAATCGTCTCCCTTATGGTTATAAGTGTAAGTGTTAAGATATTGGGTTGAGGATTTTAACGGGCTACCACTGTCTTTTCCTGATTTATAAATGACAGAACCAAGCAATAACCAAACCAATGAGTGGAGATGTAATCAGCCTTGGTATTTAAATGGGAAACATCATGAATATGAGAAATATTTAAAAAGTCTTATTGAAGAAAGTAGATAAAAAGTATTAAAAAATTAAAAGGAATCATTGTCATCTTACTGGTAAATACAGAGGTCCAGCTAAATACTATATATATATATATATATATATATATATATATATATATATATATATATATATATATATATATATATATATATATATATATATATATATATATATATACAGAGGTCTTACTGGTAAATACTAACAAAAATTAAAATATATATATATTATTAAAAGTAGATAAAACAAATAAGCAGATACATTTAATTGCAAATAATTTGGAGGATGTAAAAAAAAAATTAATATCCTTGAATGGAATGAAAACTTTGATGGTCATCAATTGAACAATGAAAAAACAACTTACGACAATCTCAAAATGATATGTGGCTCACCAGGTGTTCAGACAAGAGCATTAAGAGAAGTTTATCTTTTCATCTTTGCTCAACAAAGATACTTAAACCAAGAACCAAGTTCCAAGTTATTCTTTGTGAATATACTCGATGGAAATGAATGTTGTAAAAAATTATGTTATTCCCAAAAGTAGAACATGGGCAAATATTTGTTGGTTCACTCTTTGAGTGGAATGAAAATTTGAAAGGGAAGAAGTGCTTTAATCAGTAAGTCTCAGTCTTTCATAGTCTTCATTTTTCAGTTGCTTGTATGGGAGGGAAGGTGATATGTAGGGAGAAAATCAGTCTCCTTTTTTGAGCTTTTGGTGCTTGAGTCAGAAAATTTTTCCCTTATTCCCCATTCATTTGAATGGGTGTGCCAGAAATCCCATTTCTCATGTGCTCAACCTTCATCCTCACCACGGATCCAATATTATGTCGTCAAAAGGAATTTGTACGATCTCAGTTCTCTTTCAGCATGGAAATATCAAGTGAAGTACGGTAACAAACGGTGAATGGACCGTCGGTGAAACCCATCCCCCCTCTCTCCAAGATGTGGTTGCAAACGTCAATCATCGACGAACTCTGCTCCACCAATGGGAGATCGAGGTGAAGAGGACGAGCCGACCAATGGGTATTCGGATTAACCGTGACGTCATTACTTTTGAACCAATCAGTGTCCACCTTATTGAGACCTAGGTATAAAGCATGTGCCTTCACTTCCTCCTTCACTTGCTGCAATTTTTACCCTGAAGAGTGCAGCACAGAAAGCTTTGGTGACTATTATGTCGTATTTGTTTTTATCAATATATATATATATATATATATATATATATATATATATATATATATATATATATATATATATATATATATATTGTTTTGTATGGGGGAAGAAAAGAGATGGTGGTGAAAAGCTGTTTTGATGACCTGGAGAGATGCATGGGATTGAAAAGCATGAGGGAGTTTGTTCCAAATGCAGGAAAAAAATAGGAATGAAAAGGTTAGGGTGAGCAGTGATTCTTGATTTGGTTCTTTTATCAGAAGGGTTGTTGCTGGCGGACCTTGAGCGCCCTGTGCAAATATCGGGGGGGGGACAACATATCACAAATAAAGCAGGGGGGTAAGGCCCGAGAGAAGATGGTAGAAGAAAGAAAGACCAACGACCTGCCTGCGGTGAGAGAGTGAGAGGCCCAAAGACTCAGCCTCATTGCAGGAGATACCAATTATCAAAATGCCTTGGTTTCCAAATCAAGAAGCCAAGATAGGTGAAAGGAAGGAGCACCAGCCCAGAGGGAAGAGAAGTACTGAATCAGGCTCTGGAGGGAATAGGCTCGTGGCCAAATTAAAAAAGGGGTCTAAAATTGTGAGAAACCCCTACCCACGGTAGAACAAGTCCCAACCTATTTTTTTTCTTGAAGAGGGATGTTTAGGGAGTTAGAAAATTAAGGTTGTGAACCTGAGATCATTGCACAACATTTTGAAAATCACGTTTACAGATGTACCACTGCAGACTGCAAAAATGGATTTAATCGCCACAGATTTTGACTCATTGGCTCATATATTTGTTAATACTGGTGCTACAAACACATTTGGTACCAAAATGTGCGGAATGATGACACACACACACATATATATATATATATATATATATATATATATATATATATATATATATATATATATATATATATATATATATATATCTGTAAAAACCATTTGTGATGTAACAAAGGCTTTTGTGTGACCAACAGGCAAAAATAGTGGAATTTTACTCAACAAATCAGCTTCGGGTTTACCAATAAATATCAACAAAAATATGGGACTTGCAGTCAAACTTGTTACATCAACATAATCCCAGTTTATTTACCCTTTGAAAAATATATCTAATGATATAATTGTCACTGAAATGATGTATTATAACTGAAATCATATGTCGCCCCACTAATGCTGACCGATAGAAATCCCGAAGCAGATATGCAACACGAAGAATTGACTTAAGATTCTGACACAATTGTGAAAGTGACTTTTATAGACATCATGTTGATATAAGCTATTTCACATATGACGATAATGAATTCATAATATGCACTGTAACTTATGTACATCTTTACATGAAGTAATACATGTAATACATTTAAAGTTCAGTCACGCTCTTCATCAGTGCTGTCATCAAAGACAACAGAATCATCAACATTTGGACAATCCTCTGCACTACACGAGCAGAATTCAGTGCAGGTCAATCCTGCAGAGATACAATGACATGTTCTGCTCTGCCTACAGTCATCGTCGTTGCAGCGTAGGTTTTGAAGAACTTTGGGGATGTAAATATCCTCCGGGGCAGTTTGATGAATAGCCAAAGACGTGAGGAAACGTCTCACCTCATCATAGGACACACAGTGTCCTAATTCATGAGGCATGTCAATGAGATGCTTGCTTCCCAATTCATGATTCACCTGCAACGCAATACCAAGCGTTATTGTGGAGTACACTCGACGGCTCTGTGATATTATATTGTGACAAATGGCGATCGTCCTCAGGTTGTTCTTCATAACACCTTCATCACTAGAGCTGGTTAAAATCGTGTGATTTCTCACTGGTGCACCACTGAATAAAGTCGTCGAGTTTATTCGGAACAAATTCTACATAGTGCTGAATATCTGTTTCCTCGATAGGTGCATACATATTTCCAACATGCTCGATATGAGCCATGTGGTTCCTCAGGATACCAGCTGCAGCAGGCAAAGTATGCATTTCACTATCTGTGGCTGATGGTACATCAGACGGGATTTCTTCATATTCTGGTTCATCAGTAATGCTCTGCAGAATCGTGGCTTTTCTCGGGGCATCACATAAGGTCACAGAAGAAGAGCATATGATGTCAGTGTGGCCATCAAATATTACACAGACTATTTGGTCACCATAATATTTATTTAATCGCTCCTTCAACTTCCAAGTTGTATACTGTTCTGCATTCGTGGTACCCAGTGAAACCAAATATCCAAAGCATTCATCTTTCAGATGAACGAGGGTTGTCACTGTCTTAGTTTTGGAGAACACAGTTTGTTCCAGATAACATTTCAGTTCATCAAAAGCTTCATCATGTAATGTGCCCATTGTTTCCTCTCCTGATTAACGAATTGCAGCAGCGATGTTCCTTTCTGAAATATAGTGTGCATAGCATAACCTGTGGTACTTGGCATCATAGGCGAACAAATCTGGAAAGGCAAGCATGCGCATGTGTATTTTATTTT
>NC_140961.1:156879460-156911960 GCF_056783735.1 Eptatretus burgeri
TCTCTCCCAGTCACTCTCTCTCTCTCTCTCTCTCACTGTCTCTCTCCCCCTCTCTCTCCCTCTCTCTCTCTCTCACAGTCACTCTCTCTCTCTCTCTCTCTCACAGTCACTCTCTCTCTCTCTCTCTCTCACAGTCACTCTCTCTCTCTCTCTCTCTCACAGTCACTCTCTCTCTCTCTCTCTCTCACAGTCACTCTCTCTCACAGTCACTCACTCTCACAGTCACTCTCACTCTCACAGTCACTCTCACTCTCACAGTCACTCTCACTCTCTCTCTCTCTCTCTCTCTCTCTCTCTCTCTCTCTCTCTCTCTCTCTCTCTCTCTCTCTCTCTCTCTGTCACTCTGTCACTCTGTCACTCTGTCACTCTGTCACTCTGTCACTCTGTCACTCTGTCACTCTGTCACTCTGTCACTCTGTCACTCTGTCACTCTGTCACTCTGTCACTCTGTCACTCTGTCACTCTGTCACTCTGTCACTCTGTCACTCTGTCACTCTGTCACTCTGTCACTCTGTCACTCTCTCTCAGTCACTCTCTCTCAGTCACTCTCTCTGTCACTCTCTCTGTCACTCTCTCTGTCACTCTCTCTGTCACTCTCTCTGTCACTCTGTCACTCTCTCAGTCACTCTGTCACTCTGTCACTCTGTCACTCTCTCAGTCACTCTGTCACTCTGTCACTCTGTCACTCTCTCAGTCACTCTGTCACTCTGTCACTCTGTCACTCTCTCAGTCACTCTGTCACTCTGTCACTCTGTCACTCTCTCAGTCACTCTCTCAGTCACTCTGTCACTCTCTCAGTCACTCTCTCAGTCACTCTGTCACTCTCTCAGTCACTCTCTCAGTCACTCTGTCACTCTCTCAGTCACTCTCTCAGTCACTCTCTCAGTCACTCTCTCAGTCACTCTCTCAGTCACTCTCTCAGTCACTCTCTCAGTCACTCTCTCAGTCACTCTCTCAGTCACTCTCTCAGTCACTCTCTCAGTCACTCTCTCAGTCACTCTCTCAGTCACTCTCTCAGTCACTCTCTCAGTCTCTCTCTCAGTCTCTCTCTCAGTCACTCTCACTCTCTCACAGTCACTCTCACTCTCTCTCTCTCTCTCTCACAGTCACTCTCACTCTCTCTCTCTCTCTCACAGTCACTCTCACTCTCTCTCTCTCTCTCTCACAGTCACTCTCACTCTCTCTCTCTCTCTCTCTCTCTCTCTCTCTCTCTCTCTCTCACAGTCACTCTCACTCTCTCTCTCTCTCTCTCACAGTCACTCTCACTCTCTCTCTCTCTCTCTCTCTCTCTCTCACAGTCACTCTCACTCTCTCTCTCTCTCTCTCTCTCTCTCACTCTCTCTCTCTCTCTCTCTCTCTCACAGTCACTCTCACTCTCTCTCTCTCTCTCTCACAGTCACTCTCACTCTCTCTCTCTCTCACAGTCACTCTCACTCTCTCTCTCTCTCACAGTCACTCTCACTCTCTCTCTCTCTCACAGTCACTCTCACTCTCTCTCTCTCTCTCACAGTCACTCTCTCTCACTCTCACACTCACTCTCACAGTCTCTCTCACTCTCACTCTCACAGTCTCTCTCACTCTCATTTTTACTCTCACACTCACTCTCACTCTCAGTTTTACTCTCACTCACACTCACTCTCACTCTCATACTCACAGTCTCTCTCACTCTCACTCTCACAGTTACTCTCACTCTCACCATCACTCTCACACTCTCACTCTCACACTCACACTCACTCTCATACTCACAGTCACTCTCACATTCACACACTCACTCTCGCACTCTCTCTCGCACTCACTCTCGCACTCTCTCTCGCACTCTCTCTCGCACTCTCTCTCGCACTCACTCTCGCACTCACTCTCGCACTCACTCTCGCACTCACTCTCGCACTCACTCACACTCTGTTTGAATTCAGTAACCCAAAGTATAAATTCTCTTCAACTTTCAAGTTAATCAGATGAAAATTGAGGAGATTTGAAATCTCAACGAAGTCGTTGACCTTTAGCCTATTTTGACCTCCAGAATATTTGGCGAGGTGAACTCAGTGACCTGAATGAAAAAAAAAACTCTTCAAATATTAAGTCAATCAGAGAAAAATTGCCAATTTTATCTGTTAAGCCTATGTTGACCTTTTTGCCCATGTGGACCACAAAAATAATTTGTGGTTGAATTCATTGACCTCAATTGAAAATCCTCTTCAAATTTCAAGTCAATCAAATGAATGAGGATGTTAGAAAGAAAAAAAAACCTTTGTTTTTGACTTTTGGCCTATGTTGACCTTTTGTTCAATGTCGACCTCAAAAAGAATTGGCTGGTTGAATTAATTTACAAGAAATACAAATCCTCTTCAAATTTCATGTCATTTGGATGAAAATTGAAGATTTTAGAAATCTCATCTAAGTTGTTGACCTTTTGCCGACGTTGACCTTTTGACCTTTTGAACTGAAAAACAATATGTTTCTTCTGTATGACAAACTCTACCATCTGGTGAAATTTCGTGAAGATCGGTTTAAATTTTGACCTGTAAGCGACAAACAGTCAGACAGACAGAATAACTAAATCGACAAACCAATGTACTTGAAAAATCTTCGATTTTGCAAATAACAAGGGACAGATGAATTCACAAACGGACTTAATCACTGAAAGCCATGAAGACTAAACCATCCCCATTTTCCATGTGACGTATAAACAATTCAGGAAGATAGTGTGCTGGAATGGCCTGTCACCTGCA
The DNA here is from genome assembly GCF_056783735.1 of Eptatretus burgeri. NCBI lineage: Eukaryota > Metazoa > Chordata > Myxini > Myxiniformes > Myxinidae > Eptatretus > Eptatretus burgeri. Next base: position 156,882,190 of record NC_140961.1, read on the forward strand.
CATACTGAGGAATGGCAAGTACATGACACGGAATACAAACAAATTGCATTTTAAAATATCATGACCACAAGGGCAGAATAGACACTAGAGGAGGGTGAATACAGCAAAAGGCAAGGGGAGGATTAGAAAATAGGTGCAATATCACATCACGAGGTGGAAACACAGACAAGGTAAACATGAGAAAGGGGGGAAACCAGGGTGAATGTGATTAAAGAAGAGGAAAGAAAAACTCAGACTGGAAGCCAAACAATATAAGGTTCAAAGAAATAGAAAGGATAAAAGTGTGACTTCGCTGAGACCAAAATCTGACCTCTGACCTAAAAATCTGACCTCTGACCTTGCATCTCTGACCTCTGACCTTGCATCTCTGACCTAAAACTTTTAAAAACCACAGTTTGCCATGGATGCTCGCTTTCCATCAACCATTCTTTTTTTCCAACTTCAGTGCCAACTCACCCCCCTCACCCCTCACTCTCACTCTCAAAGCAACCATCCCACTCTTCTCCCTCCAAGCCTCCCTCTCACCTCTTTCAAAAATTCCCCCCTCACCTTTCTCCCACCTTTCATCGCCCTCACTCTTCCTTCTGTAAGTTGCCCCCCCTCTCATCCACCAAGCTGCCTCCCTCCAGTGCCCTCTCACCTCCATGTCTTCACTCCACCTCCTCAAATCCTCAACTGCCATCTTCCTTGTCTCTTGTCCCCCCTCTCTCCCAGCACCACAGAGCCTTTTCTCCTCCTCATTCGGCCCCCTCCCCTCGCTATTCTGCAATACCCCACACTCCTTCAGCAACCCTCCTTACCTCCCCCCCTCGTCCCTCGTCCTACCCTCCCCCGCCCCCTCCCCCTCCTGCACCCAAAGCCTCCTCCCCGACCTCTTCATTAAAAGTGTGGACCTCAAATATCTGGGGCCTTCGCTCAAACCTTTCAGATCTTTCCATGCAGGTTGCTACTGACAAACCAGACATTATCTGCCTAACAGAAACTTTCCTCTCCCAAGACGTGTCTGACTCCCAAGTATCTCTCCCTGGTTACACCCTCTTACGGTATGACAGACCTGAGCCTCGTCCTGGTGGAGGTGTTGCTCTCTTCATCAAAGACTCTATTCCTCACTCTCCCTGCACTGCTCTCACTCCCCCACACCCCCAGGAATACCTCTGGCTTCGGCTTCCCCTCCACTCCCACCTCATGTTTATATGTGTACTGTACCGTCCACCGAACAGTGATGACTCCATCTACACCTCACTCTCCGAAAACATGGACCATCTTCTATCTTCTCATCCAAACTCTCTCTTCCTCTTATGTGGCGACTTCAATTGTCATCACGCCAGTTGGCTAGGTGAGGGTACCTCTCTCACCTGCCATGGGACATCAGCAAAAGCTTTCTGTGACTCATTGGGACTGACTCAATCGGTCAACTTCCCGACCCGGATCTCAACCAATGGTACTCCATCTCTTCTGGATCTGATTTTGACAAATTTCCCTGACAATATCTGCTGCTCTTCCTTCGCTCCAATTGGTTCTTCTGACCACGTCCTTGTTAAAGTGGACATCTCTCTGGCTGTTATCAGAGAACCACCTCACCGCCGTCGAGTCTGGCATTTCACTCAAGCCGACTGGCAGGGTCTCCGAGCAGCCATCAAACTTACAGACTGGTCTCCTATCACTACTTTCTCAAACATCAACTCATCCTGGGAATTCTTTCAAAGAAACTTGCTCTCCCTCATGCACAGATTTATCCCCTCTCGTGTTCAGTTGTCTTACCCTTCCTCCCACCCTTGGTTTACTGAAGCTTGTGGCGAGGCAGTTGTCCTGAAACAACTTGCCTTTGCCTCATGGAAAGCAAACCCAACTGAGGGCAATCTCATTTCCTTCCACAAAGCTCGGAACAAGTGTGTATCTACCCTCAGGAGAGCCAGAAAACAACATCTTTCTCATCTCAAGTCTGAACTCTCATACCTCTCTCCCTCCTCAAAATCCTGGTGGCGTTTAATAAAATCTGTTTCTGGTGTATGTTCCCCCTCCATCCCCTCCCTTACCTCAAATGGCCGCACTGCTGATTCCACACGTGATCAAGCTGAATGTCTAAACTCGGTGTTTGCAGCTAAATCTTGTGTCCCAAACCCATCACTATCTCTCCCCACTTTACCCAGTCGCACCCAACTGTCCCTGGACTCTGTATCCTTTTCTCCTGACAAGGTGGAGAGCTTGCTTTCAAACCTCGAGTCAGATTCTGCAACCGGTCCAGACGGCATCAGCCCACGTGTCCTCAAAGCCTGCTCTTCTGCTCTTGCTCACCCTCTCTCTGTTCTATTCACCCTCTCATTTTCCCAAGGTCATCTGCCATCTGCTTGGAAATCTGCTAACATCACTGCCCTGCATAAAAAGGTGCAAAAACAGATCCCTGTAACTACAGACCAATCAGCCTTCTCCCAATCATCAGCAAGGTTATGGAATCCATCATCGCTTCAGACATGAAATCCTTCCTCTTCTCCAATGGCTTGATTTCCAATCATCAATTTGGTTTCAGACCAGGTCACTCTACCCTGGATATGCTGCTACTGCTCTCCCATCAATGGATGGAGGTCCTCAATGCCAGACAGGAAATCCGAGCCGTATCCCTGGACATATCACGTGCTTTTGACACAGTCTGGCACCCTGCCCTACTCACCAAACTCTCTTCCCATGGTATTCAAGGCCATCTCCACTCATGACTCGCAGACTTCCTCTCCTGTCGCAGTCAATGTGTGGCCCTAAATGGAGTTCTTTCATCCCCTCTTCCTGTGCAGGCTGGAGTTCCTCAAGGTAGCGTTCTGGGCCCTGTTCTTTTTCTGGTTTTCATCAATGATCTCTCGGACTCTCTGGAAAATCCTCTATTTCTCTTTGCCGACGACTCCACCCTCTGCCGTACCATCTGTCATCCCTCAGACCGGCAAGCAGCAGCTTCTTCGCTCACTGCAGATCTGGATAAAATCACAAACTGGTCCAACACGTGGAACATGTCTTTCAATCCACACAAATCTCACACTCACTATGTCTCTTCGAAAGGACCATTTACAAAACCCCCCCATCCACTTTCTCAACAATCCTCTGGAAGAAGTCTTTTCTTTCAAGCTTCTGGGTCTCACTATCTGCCATGACCTTTCCTGGGAAAGTCACATTTCCAACCTCGCCTCAAAAGCCAGTCGCCGACTGGGAATCCTCCGTCGTGCAAAGTCCTTCCTCGGCCCTCTTGAGCTCCTGACTACTTACAAAGCTTTTGTCCGTAGCCTGATGGAGTACTGCTCTCCCCTCTGGGCTGGTGCTCCTGCCTCCCACCTTTCTCGACTTCACGCTGTCGAAACCAGTGCTTTTAAGATCATTGGCATCTCCCGCAATGAAGCTGAGTCTTTGGGCCTCTCACTCAATCACCACAGGTTGGTCGGTGGTCTTTCTGTCTTCTACCGACTCCTCTCCAGCCTTGCCCCCCCTGCTCTCTCTGCGATTTGTCCCAACCACATTTCCACAGGGCGCTCAAGGTCCGTCAACAACCCCCTTCTGGTAAAACTACCAAAATCACGAATCACTGCTCATCTTCACTCTTTCATTCCTCTTTTTTCCCGCCTTTGGAATAAACTTCCTCACTCTATTCTTTCCCATTCTTCCCTCCAGGCTTTCAAAACAGCTGTTCACCACCACCTCTTATCTTCCCCCATCCAAATCCTCGATCTTTTCTACCCTCGATAATCCACCCAAGACCACTTCCTTAAATTCTCCTGCTTTCCTTCCTGAAAGTCCCTGTAATGTCCATCTTTTCTTCGCCATGTTCCCCGTCCCATCCCCATCCCTCTCCCTTCCACAGTTCACCTGTGTCTGTTCCCCAATGTTTTGTCCCTTCCACTCCCACCCCTCTTGTCTCATGCCTCCTTGCTGTGAGTTGTGTGTTAGCTCTCATACGAGCCTCGACCAAGGTATACAAAAAAAAAAAAAAGGCACAGACAAGTGTTCTCATGCAAAATGAATGCAAAACATAAAAACGAGGACAGCAGCGACATTTTAAATCAAATATCCAATAAAATCATTACCAAAACTAGAAGGGCACTCTTCAATATTGCGACATTCACAATATATGCGTCCACCCACATTTTCGATCATGATGCATACTTGTACCAAGTTTGATTTAAATCCCTGAACCCAGGTTGAAAATATTAAATAATTATGGCTGCCAGACCATGTGTCTGATCAGCTTGAAATTTAAAATATATATAATCCACATGATTACTCGATCATAATTTTGACGTTTCACATGGATTGACAAAGCGGTTCAAGACAAAAAATTTTTTTTAAAGAATTTTGTTCAATCCAAAATGCCTGCCAACCACGTGACCTTTTCATTATTCATGAACACACTGGTGTCTTCAAATCCTTGGGAACATGTTGGTGAAGTTTCCTTGTGATCTCTAAATCTGTACTGAAGAAGAATATTTGAAAATGTTGTTTAATCAAAAAATAATAGCTGCCAAACCATGTGACCTTTGACGTCATAGTTGAAGAACTTTTGTTACGCATGGATCGTCGATCATACCTGTAAAGTTTCACCTTGATATGTTCAGCCATTTGAGAGATTACGATTTTTAAGCTTTTATGTTAAAATCAATATGGCTGAGCTGAGCCACGTGACTGAGGACGTCAATTGTTTTCCCAATTCCAATTTAGCCTAAGATGACCCTCAAAAGTTTTCTTACTGATTGGATAAAAAGCGTTCGATCGACGTATGGAATTATGATGTCATAACAAAGCCACCTATGACAACACCAAAAAAAAAATCACACTTCTTTCTCATGGAGAGCAATTGACATGTGACAAGTTTCAAGTTTTTTTTTTTTTCCATGAAGTGGTTTCAGAAACACAGAGGTCCAAAGTTTTAACTTTTTCCAACATGGCTGCCACAACAAGTGACCTATGGCATCATAATTGTCATTAAAACATTATACGTGAATAGTCGCGCCAATGATGAAAATTTAGTGTCAATCGTATAAGTGGTGGCAGAGAAAACAGAGAAAATTAGCATGGACAGACATAAGCACAGGAGGATGCATTTAAATTCATTTTTGTGAGATATTTAATATGAGGATACACAAACTCATTTGTGTCAGATATTTAATTGGAGGACACTGTGGAAGAAATTAACTCAATTTTAACTCAGTTTTCAAAGGAGAATCTTTAATTACGTATATAAGGAAGAAGAACACAGAATAGCATTCGATGAACTTCTCTGACCAGGATCCCGAAGAAATCCGTTTTTTTCGAGAGCAAGGATGGGTGGAGGGAATAGGTGGGGGGAAAAGCAGGATTGAAGAGAAACAATTGCCGACAGCCTTTCTATCCAAGAATGAGCAACTTTCCACAGAACTGAATTAAATAAAGCTGAGTGGAGCTCGCTCCCAGAGAAGCAGGAAGGGGTTTCCATGGAAACAGAATGGGAGGGAACACATTAGGTGATCAGGCAAGCAAGGCCTGGAATTAGTTGACCTGAGCTCAGCTAATCAGAACAGAGCACAAATAACTCTTCAAGGTTGCAAAGCAAGTAACAGAGTCAAGGAGTTATTCATCTGCTAAGAAAATGATGTTATGATGACCCAATCTTCAAAGGCTCACAAAGGCGAAAGGCATACAGCTTCAAAGGCTCACAACAAAGATTCATCTTCTCCCAATCTTGGGAAAGTAAACATTTTTCCTGCCAGCAATCTTGCTGGTGCCGTTTAGATTTCCATGGCATTTACACACAGTGGCCAAAATAAGTGTTCATTCGGATTACAAATTAATTATAAGTAAATTAATTTGTGTTTAATCATGTGACAAGTGATCTTTTCAATTGATATCATTGAGGAGGTTTACTGGAGCTCATACAGTGTCTCTAAGTTCGATGGATTAATTGCTCCCACAAATATATGTAAAATAATCAGCAAACACATTGTTTTATCAAAATGGAAATACAGAAAGACATGGATGATTATATTTCCTTTGGGTTAAATTTTGACCATAATATGAGATAAATTGATGCAAGTTCTATTTAATATGATTTCAATGAATATTCAGTTATTGAGGTTCATATTCAGTGAAGTATAATAAAATTAAATGAGATTATAGTTCATATTAGTGCCTGTATTCAATCAGATTGATCACAAGATTACTCAGAGATAAAATCCCCTCTACAATACACAAACTCATTTGTGTGAGATCTTTCATCGGAGGATGCACAGACTCATTTGTGTGAGTTACACTATGAAATGAGATGCATCATCTCTTTAATTAATGAAAAAGAGAAAAATTTTTCATGCTCTAAATTTTCCTCTTGGTACATTGCATCATGTTATGATCACCACTTATTTATTGATTTGGATGGGTTGTTGTTGTCTGGTCGTTACAGTTATTTACACTTTGATGTGTACTGGCCTTTTTTTATTTTCTTCTTTTTATAGGATGTAAAGATTCTGGTGGAGCAGCCACACACATCTCACACACATAGACTACAGACAAATACATAAGGCACAACACAGGACTCCAAGGCTATATGTACGCAGCCACTTGGGGAAAATGCCATCACTTATTGGGGCACTCTTGGTATCAGTGATGCCGCAACAATAGTGCCACCTTTCTCACCGCACTCAGTGGGCCATTTCCTTGGGAGGAATTTTGTCCTGTCCATGGATGCCAACCCATGGGGATTGTCTGTGTTGTTATACCTGAAAGTCAAGCAAGGAGACAGCACATATCATTTGAAAAGACATTGGGATAACTTGACAAATTGTTTGATTTGCTGACCGTCCATAATTTGAGTGGTTGCTCCAACCCTTACACATATTGAGTGTGGTAAAATGTTTCAGGATTTAAGGAAAAATATTTGTGGAAAATTTCAGTATTTGTTGTGACATACAGAACGAATGCTTAACAAAGCCTGGTGTTTGCACAATCTTTAAGGTGGCTGGCTTAAGAGCTTCGGATCATGAGCTTGAGCTCCTCTTGTGTCGTTAAATAACACCAGATGGCTTGACTCAGCTCTCATCTTTCTGAGTTCTGCAAAAATTAGTCCCAGCTTACTGATATCTGGGCACAACCACGCTCCTAGCAATGATGCAACCAGCTGCCATAGACTGCACACAAAATAATATTCTCCTGAACAAATCTCCATCCAAATAAGTTTTTCATGCAATATGCATGTTAAGTTCCCCAATAATAATTCCTTAAGATTTCCTTTCAGGATCTACACTCAACAGTTGTCCAAGTGAAGTCAAGTCAATGAAACAAAAATATGTTGTGGCATTGTGTTTTACCCCACAAGTGGTGTTTTCTTTACTTTGGGCTCTTGTAAGTAGTCCAAGGGTAAAGTACAATACAACGGCACATTTGGGAACAATCATTATTGAATGTACTTTGACGTCACCCCTTTGGGTGTTTTGTTCTTTGACCGACTTGATTATTTTGGGAATATTGTGCCTTGGTCTTGCTTCAAAGGCTCACAACAAAGATTCATCTTCAAACGAGGGAAAGTTGATGACAAACAACATGCTGTTTCTCTTAATGGTTGTGGTCACTTTCATTCCCGCTTATATGAGCACACAAGGAAAACATACAATTATAACAGAAATGTTTGCAATCGTTGCTGTTTCGTTTGCATTTCTTGGCTGCAGTTTTGTTCCAAAATGTTACAACATTTACAAAAACATGAGTTGATATTTGGATTGATGAAATATAATTTCCATTATCATTGAATAAATGTACTAACTTCTTTTTGCAGTGGATGTTTGTATTTCCCAAATATCTTGAGTACTTTGCTGGACTTGTTCCATTTGTTCAAATAATCATTGCTGCAGTTAAATAATGCTTTTCTTGTCATGAATTTTCGTTTCACGACTTGATGTTGCTTTTTTTGTCACCACTTTCACTTGTAATTTTTGTCTGTGTTGGCAAAGAGTAGCATCAGAGCAAGAATTCTTGCCCTGTTTACTGAAGCCATACCACTAAACGCCAGGTTTTAACTCTTCATCTTTCTTTGAGAGGTATGCGGAAAAAAATTGTTGGGGCAGTTGTGCATGTCCATCTTCCTTCGAGTAAAGAACTGAGAGCAGTCATCACTGATAGCCCCAAGAGGCGCGGCTCATTTCTGATGGGTGTCTCTAAAATACCTGAGTGGACCTGCTAAAGCAAGGGCACATCATGGTGAGCTTCGTGAGTCCAGTGAAGAGATATTATTGCTAACTGAGCAAACCAAAGCTACTGATAACACTGAACAACAAATTTCAATTTTTTTTTTTTTTACTGGAGATGTGTAAAGTGATTAAGACTAATTTGGGTACGCTGATTTCAAAAATCATAACCGTTTTGCTGTATCACGTCAGGATTTTCAGGAACAGAAATATTCCCATTGCCTAGAAGTCGCGATTTCAATGAAATTTACATATGTCTTTAACATGTCTATTTCGTACAATTGTTGTTAACTTGTGTTATATTTCTTTCTTTCAGATAAAGATGAGTAGGCGTTCCTGTACCAATCATCCTGACAACTTCTGTTATGTCTGTGGTCGGTATACCAAAAAAGATCAACAGCGAAGTATATCTACAGCAGTGAAAATGAAGGCCGCCTACTTTCACTACTTCGGGTGTAAGGTGGGGGACCAAGAACAGAGCTGGGCACCAACATCTGCTGCACAAGCTGTCACACAACCTTGACTCAGTGGTTGGTGGGCAAGCGCGCGAGCATGCCATTTGCAGTGCCCATGATATGGCGTGAGCCGCAGAATCATCATGATGATTGTTATTTCTGCTGCACAAGCATCGCCTGCTTCAACAAGAAGAATAAAGGTCACATCAAGTACGCTGACTGCGTCTCTGCTCGTAAACCTGTGCCTCATGATGACGAGAACCCCGTTCCAACACCTCCAGCTGATCAGAACATAGCTGTAAGCAGTGGTGAAGAGGATGGTGATGATGAAACTTTTGAACCCGACACTCAAGAATCACACCTTCTGAACCAGGGAGACTTAAATGATCTTGTAAGAGATCTCTCGCTGTCAAAGGCGAAGGCAGAGCTGCTTGGATCAAGGCTGCAGCAGTGGAATCTACTTGAACCTAACACCAAGATATCCTTGTTCAGAGCACGTCACAGAGACATGGCTGAGTTCTTTGAGATGGAAGACACGATGACATTCTGCAGTGACATCAACGGTCTGTTGAAAGAACTTGGGTGTGATCACGATCCTGCAGACTGGCACCTCTTCATCGACTCTGGGAAGAACAGCTTGAAGGCTGTTTTGCTCCACAATGGCAACGAGAAACCATCAGTCCCACTGGCTCACGCGTTCGGCATGACAGAGACCTATGAGACTATGCGGCAGCTGCTTGATTCCATCAAGTACAATGACTTCAACTGGCACATCTGCGGAGACTTGAAAGTGGTGGCGCTGTTGTTAGGGCTGCAGTCAGGCTACACGAAATACATGTGCTTCCTTTGTCTCTGGGATAGCAGAGACGACAAGAATCACTGGACGAAGAAAGATTGGGAAGAGCGAAAAGAGCATGTACCTGGTCGACACAACGTGAAGCATGTCGCCCTTGTCGACCCAGCCAAGGTTTTCCTTCCACCACTCCACATAAAGCTCGGCTTGATGAAAAGTTTTGTACGGGCAATGGATCTGAATGGGCGTGGGTTTTTATACCTCAAGGAAAAGTTTGGCAACACCTTGTCGGAGGCCAAGATCAAGGCTGGTGTCTTTGTTGGACCGCAAATCCGACAGATTATGAAGGACGAAACTTTTCCGACAACTCTAAACCCCAAAGAGCTGGCAGCGTGGAGGAGCTTCAAAGCTGTGACGGACAACTTCTTGGGGAACGAGCGCGCGGACAACTATGAAGAAATAGTGCAGCAGCTGCTGGAGTCCTTCAGGAAACTTGGCTCCAGGATGTCCCTGAAAATCCATTTCCTACACCAGCACCTGAACTTCTTCCCTGACAACTTGGGAGCAGTCTCGGACGAGCACGGTGAGCGATTCCACCAAGAGATTTCACTCATGGAGACGCGTTACCAAGGGCGGCACAACCCGAACATGATGGGCGATTTCTGCTGGTTCCAGCATCGTGCAACTGACACAGAGCAGCACAAACGCAAAGCCAAATGCCTAAAGCATTTTTAATTACATTCTAGTGGAGTTTTTCTGTAATTTCTATAATTTTGAAGCATTCATGATGAAATAAATGAATAAATGAATTTTTGTAAATTTCATTGAAATCCTGACTTCTAGGCAATGGGAATATTTCTGTTCCTGAAAATCCTGACGTGATACAGCAAAACGGTTATGATTTTTGAAATCAGCATACCCAAATTAGTCTAAATCACTTTACACATCTCCAGTAAAAAATTTTTGTTGTTCAGTGTAATCAGTGATATGATCTCGAAAAAAAAATTATGTGCATATCTAAGCCATCAATCATTATCTGTGTGCCAAGTTTGAACAACATGGGTAAATGCATGTCTGAGAAATGGTTGAGGACGTGTTCAACTTTGGGGGTTTTTTGTGACTAAAATGGCAATTAGTTGGCCATATTGGATATGATGTCAAAAAATAATGATGTGCATATATAAGCCATCATTCTTAAGCTGTGCATCAAGTTTGAATAAGATTGGTAAATGCATGTCTGATAAATGGTTGACAATGTGTGTTCCACATCAGGTTTTTAAAATAACTAAAATGGCCATCTTTGATCGCATTACAATACAAAATGAGGTTCTTATGTGTACCATCATGGTTTGTCTTTGTGCCAAGTAAAAATAAAATTGGTCCAACATGTCCGATATATGGTTGTGTACATACGAACACACACACTGACACAAAAATCGAGACCAAATCCATAAGCCCCTATTTCGTACTCAGTCCAATGTTGACTTATATTGTTACGAATCTGGAAGCCATTTACATACAAACAGACAGCAGCCCCAACAGTTAAGTTATTTTGATAAGTATGTGTTTATAGTCAGTGTCCCATCCTTCTCTCTAATGGGTTAATTACGTGTGTGCGCTCCGAGTTACTTTTATAGTCAGGTTTTTTACATCTTCAATCATCCTTCGTTTTCGCACCATCGCCATCCATTGCCCACGTGCAGCATGTCACGTACAGGGGTGAGATTCCCTCTGCCCACCGTGAGCTCGTCCAATCGACGGCGGCTGGCCCGACAGCCGACGCGAGATCGTCCCTCCTCGCTTCAAGGGTGGATGGAGAATAGGGTGCTCCCCTGGTTGTTCCGTCTGTGTTCTCAGACACGCACGGGGGTAGGGTGGTCGTTGCCCCGTCCCATCGGACCACCCCTTGTCCAATCAGGAAGCTCCTCTCCTCAGGGCTGGCTCCGCCTTAGCCAGATGGAGTGTTCGGCCTGACCGATGAGGGGCGGCCACTCGTCGCCCGACAACCCCTCGTCCAATCAGGAGGCGAGTCCCTCAGAGCGGTTCCCTCGAGCCGCGGGGGAGGGGAAGGATAAGAGTAGGTGGCGAGCTGTCAAGAAAGGAGAAGAAGCCTCGTCTTGCCTGCTGGCGTTCTCGTCCACCCACGGGTGCTCGTCTCCTCTGGTCCGTTCTCAACGGACGCTGGCTGGTGTCCGTTGCATCGTTCCTGGTCCCTGGTGCTTTGGACGGCGACGGAGGTGTGCGTTTGAGTCACCCCCCCCCCCCCCGAACCAGCTCGTCTCAACCAGACCGCATGAGGCGGACAGGTGCAAGAGTAGGCTCCTGCACTCAGCTTGCCTTCCCTTCTGAACTGAAGGGCCAAATAAAGGCCATGGCCACCGTGTGTGTGTGTGTGTGTGTGTGTGTGTGTGTGTGTGTGTGTGTGTGTGTGTGTGTGTGTGTGTGTCTGTGTGTCTGTGGGTGTGCTTGTGTGTGTGTGTGGCGCCAGTCTGTTAAGTAGAATTGTTAAGTGCTTATTGCTCATTGTAAATTGCCTGCATATTCGGATAACTCTGCTTTGTCTCCCTACCGATTATTGTAAGAAACCACTGCTAAATGTAGCAGCTCGTTTTCTGTGCTTTCTCCCATTGACCCAGCATGGTGCGTATTGAAAATTAGTGAGGCTGTCGGTGCCGTAAATCGTTCATTTGGTCCGGCGCGGCTTTGGTAAATTCCACTCAGGTAAGCTGGATCCGAGTCGGTAACAGCGACTCGGTTTGAAGATAGTCGGCCGAGGGTGTGGTTTCCCCGTTAGCGAGACTGCGTGGTTATTTAGGTATATTGGAGATCGAGACATTTAACCCTACTCCTCGCGGTCAAAATATTGGCGTCCACGTTCCTTCAAGCGACCCGTCGACTCCTGAGTTATCCGGGGTGATGACCTTCCATTCCGGTGTTCGGTGGGAGACGGCCTAACTGCTCCATCTGGCAGTCGTTCTCGCCACCGAAACCCGGCCCACAACAATATAACTACAATTGAGTATATACAAGAGAATAATTTTTCCACAGAGTCCTCACGTTCTCAACAACATCATGCAACAATGCAACACTTTTTGACAGTTGCCCTCGGCGTTTCCATTGAATAGCTCGTTTCAACGAGTCTCACAGCATTTCACAATAACAGACACTGTTTACCATTGTACCCACCAGATAGTGTTCCAAAATTGGGCCGTCTGAGTCCCAGAAAAGTGTGAACATCACTTTTCTGGCCGATGGTTGACTTTTGAACTTCTTTTTGACTGGTGATTTTGGATGTTTTCAATCCATCCTTTGGCATTTGCTCTCTGGCTCGTAATGATTGATCCAGGTCTTTTATCTAATGACAATGCCTATCAAAAAAGCATTCTGCTATTATTTTTTTTCTGTATACCTTGTCCAGGCTCGAATGAGAGGGAACACACAACGCACAGCAAGGGAGGCATGAGACAAGAGGGGCGGGAGTGGGAAGGACAAACTAGTGGGGAACAGAGACATTAGGAGTTCTGTGGAAGGGAGAGGGATGGGGCGGGGATTGTGGGGACATTACAAGATGGACATGACAGGGACTTTCTTGAAGGAAAGCAGGGAATTGAAGGAGGTGGGCTTGGGTGGATTATCGGGGGTAGAAAAGATCGAGGATTTGGATGGGAGATAAGAGATGGTAGTGAACAGCTGTTTTGAAGGCCAGGAGGGAAGAATGGGATTTAACAGAGTGAGAGAGTTTATTCCAAAGGTGGGAAAAAAGAGGAATTAAATAGTGAAGGGAGCAGTGATTCGTGATTTTGGTAGTTTTACCAGAAGGGTTTTTTTGGCAGACCTTGAGCACCCTGCGGAAATGTGGTGGGGACAAATCGGAGAGAGAGCATGAGGGGTGAGGCTGGAGAGGAGACGGTAGATGACAGAAAGACCACCGCCAAGCCTGTGGTGAGAGAGTGAGAGGCCCAAAGACTCAGCCTCATCGCAGGAGATGCCAATGATCTGAAATGCCTTGGTTTCCACAGCGTGAAGCTGAGAAAGGTGAGAGGCAGGAGCACCAGCGACAGCGGAGAAGCAGTACTCATCAGGTTGCAGACGAAAGCTTTGTAAGTGGTCAGGGGCTCAAGAGGACCGAGGAAGGACTTTGCACGACGGAGGATTCCCAGTCCGTGACTGGCTTTGGAGGCGAGGTTTGAAATGTGACTTTCCCAGGAAAGGTCACGGCAGATAGTGAGACCCAGAAGCTTGAAAGACAGGACTTCTTCCAGAGGATTGTTGAGAAAGTGGATGGGGGGGGGGTTCTAAATGGTCCTTTCGGAGAGACATAGTGAGAGTGCGAGATTTGTCCGGATTGAAAGACATGTTCCATGTGTTGGACCAGTTTGTGATTTTACTCAGATCTCCAGTGAGTGACGAAGCTGCTGCCGGTCTGAGGGATGACAGATGGAACGGCAGAACGTGGAGTCATCAGCAAAGAGAAAAAGAGGATTTTCCAGAGAAACGGAGAGCTCATTGATGAAAACCAGAAAAAGAACAGGGCCCAGAACGCTACCTTGAGGAACTCCAGCCTGGACAGGAAGAGGGGATGAAAGAACTCCATTTAGGGCCAGACGTTGACTGTGACAGTCGAGGAAGTCTGCGACCCATAAGTGGAGATGACCTTGTATACCATCGGCAGAGAGTTTGGTGAGCAGGTCAGGGTGCCAGACCATGTCAAAAGTACGCGATATGTCTAGGGATATGGCTCTGATTTCATGTCTGGCATTGAGGACCTCCATCCATTGTTGGGAGACCAGAACGAGCATTCCAGGGTAGCATGACCAGGTCTGAAACCAAATTGAAGATCGGAAATCAAGCCATTGGAGAAGAGGAATAATTTCATGTCTGAAGCCATGATGGATTCCATAACCTTGCTGATGATTGGCATAAGGCTGATTGGTCTGCAGTTGCAGGGATCTGTTTTGTACCTCTTTATGCAGGGCAGTAATGTTTGCTCATTTCCAAGCAGATGGCAGATGACCTTGAGCAAATGAGAGGGTGAATAGAACAGAGAGAGGGTGAGCAAGAGCAGAAGAACAGGTTTTTAGGACACGTGGGCTGATGCCATCTGGACCGGTTGCATAATCTGAGTTGAGGTTTGAAAGCAAGCTCTCAACCTTGTCAGGAGAAAAGACACAGAGTCCAGGGACAGTTGGGTGCGACTGGGTCAGGTGAGGGGAGAAGGCGATGGGTTTTGGACACAAGATTTAGCTGTTAACACCGAGTTTAGGCATTCAGCCTTTTCACGTGTGGTAGCAGCAGTGCGGCCATTTGAGGTAAGGGAGGGGATGTAGGGGTAACTAACACCAGAAACAGATTTGATTAGACACCACCAGGATTTTGAGGAGGGAGAGAGGTTTAAAAGTTCGGACTTGAGCTGTTAAACAACAAAAAAATAGGAATGACGTCATAGTATTGTATCATATGTGCGTTAATTCATCTCTCCTAATGCCCTGTTCGATTCCCGCAAACGGAATTCAAAAAGTTTGCCTAGTTTCGGAGAGAATTTTTTGGCGATTTCCATTAGCGGAGATATTTTGACATCATAACTTTTTTTCTTGGAGGAATTTTCAAAATGGGACATGGTTACTGTCTGCGCAGGGTATTTTTACATATATATGCCAAGTTTCAGGACGTTTCGATGAAAACTGTAGGCTGTGAAACAACAACCTCAAATGAGCTAATATCCTTGTCCTCTTAATGATGACGTCATAAATACGAATATGACGTCATTGTGATCTATCAGGTTTGCGATAAATTATCTGTGCTAATGCCCGGCTTGATTCCCGCAAACAAAATTCAAATAGCTTGCCAAGTTTCCGAGATAATGGGATAGGCGATTTCCATTCGTGGCGATATTAAAACGTCAACTTTTTTTCTCGGAAGAATTTCCAAAATCGGAGATGGTTACTGCCTGCGCGTGGGATTTCTGCATATGCATGGGAAGTTTCACGAAGATCCGATGAAAACTCTGGGTTGTGAAACAAAAAAGTGAAAAAAATAGGAATGACGCCATAGTTGTCAGGTCTGAATGTGAGGTTCGACTATTTATTGGCCACATATTGTCCATATTTAAACATTTAACTCATTTCCCCATTCATTAATTGCATTAACCAGGAGTCGGGATTCAAACCATTGACCTGGTTGCTTCAAATTGTGTTTCCAAGCCCTTGCCCTCGTTTTACAATTTGCTGTACGATGTGTTAAAATGTAATATCAACAAGCCTTGCCTTGCCAGAGAGCAGCGACTGCAGGCTGTTATGAATTTCAGTGGAGTGTCAACAATCTTGGAGAACTACAAAGGATTTGCTCCTGTTTATGAATATGTGCCAGCACTCTCTCGCTGTTTGAAGCGTGAGAAAGAAGCTGTTTACTGCTAATTCTCCCTGAGGGCCGCAGGGAGGGGGGGAAAAGCCCACTTGGATCTTTGTTTCTTTCTTTGCTTGCTTTTCTCTGCCGAGGAATAGGTTTTATATATGAAACTTTTGGAGTGTAAAGTTTAGTGTGGTACAGGGTCTGACTGCTGTGGTTGGTCCCTGTGCCACCTCCGCTTGCAAGTGCTGTGCAACTTCAATAAACCGTATATTCGAGAATCCTCAGTTGACTCTCCTCAATTATGAGCAAGGATTGGCGAGGGTCTTCATTACATCTGGCACCCCAGACCGGATGCTGTCAGGTCCTGAACGCCGCGATCCGGAGGGATCTCCATCGAGCGCAGCTGACAACGCGATCCGGAGGGATCTCCATTGAGCATAGCCTCAGGGTCTGCACGGGTTACGAACTGGTAACGGTAAATGAGGAAAGTCGAATGTGGTTTGTTGGAGGAGCATCGGGGGTATTAGGCCGGATTAGGTGACCGGTTTAGGTCAGAGGACAAGGAACGTCCGAGTGAAACAAGGGGAGCAGGTTAGAATCCTGTAAGAACAGGTTAGAGTCCTGGGATCGGAGGGCTCACAACCCTCAGAGGAAAGAAAAGCTTTAAGGCAATCGAGAATAGCGGGTCTCCGATCCTGCGCAATAAAAGGAGAAAAGAGAGCTATCAGGCGGTGGGTAAGACAAGGGGATTTCGGTCTGATTAAAGGAGACACGTTTCAAGGTGATAAGGCTAGTGACAAGTGAAGAACATAAAATGGGGAATAACTCTCCAAAGAACATAGTTACCCAAAGGAACATGTTGTAAGGGAGTACAGGGCTGGATAACATGGACAGTGGGAAGAAAGGATCCTTTCTCGCTGACCGGGTCCTGAGATCCAAAGATATTACACACCATCAGCACTGTGTTGGCGGAGGGCAGCGTGAGATGCTCGAGACAGAATGAAACACCCTGGAGGGCGTTAGCAGCTTGGATAACGGGGTCACAAGCTGAGACAGTAAAACACAAGGAACACGAGCGAGGAGGCGAATACAATGTGAGTTGGAAGGTTGAGTTTGTGTTAGACGCAAGTTAAGTGTTCCAACCTGGAACTTGCATATGTGGAGCAACTTGTATGTTTGTATGGAGATAATGATTGGTCGTCATCTCAAATGTGAAGACTTTGGAGGAGGTGAATTGCGCACACCAAATCCGGAGGAAGGATGAAGATGACTGATTCTGCACGTGCTGCTAATTCATAGTGATGGGCGAATGTCATTGAGAGTGTTTTTACCGAGGTGTGTGTGTGTGTGTGTGTGTGTGTGTGTGTGTGTGTGTGTGTGTGTGTGTGTGTGTGTGTGTGTGTGTGTGTGTGTGTGTGTGTGTGTGTGTGTGTGTGTGTGTGTGTGAACTCGATAGGGAATTAACCACTTCGGCAGACAGTTTGGAGATTGTGTGTGAGAATTCCCTACAGTACTCGTGCTGTGGTTAAGCTGTGGGGATCAAGTGGACCAAGGATCGGGTTTTCTCATTGTTTGATAAACTCTGTATGCTGTTTTGGCTTTGAACATCGTTTCCTCGGAGCATCATTTTGATTTTTATGTTCAAATTCAGTTCTGTTTCCACCTTGCATGTTTCATAAGGCTGATCGACGTTACGGGTTTGTGTGAGTGCGTGATGACGTCATCAGGTCAGGTCAGGTATGGGAGCATGTGCCAGAACAGCGCGTCGCTGCGTCCACTTTCCGCCGGTACTCCAGGGGCCTCCGTCTGGCCATCCCCCAGGCAGATGCCAGGCCCATCCCCATCTTCTTGAGATGATGGTCAACCTGTTGCAACCATGAGGCACGTGGTCGGCCCACTGGCCTCCTCCACTCATGAGACTCCCTCGCTGAGAGAATCTGGTGAGCAGGATCAGCGTCAGGAAAACGAGCCACATGTCCATACAGCCGCAACTGACGCTCACGGACTATGCAGGTAACAAATCTCATCCGAGTCTCTCTCAGCAACTGCTCGTTGGACACAAAATCCGACCAGCGATAGCCAAGGATTCTCCGAAGAGACCTGGTACCAAAGGAATTAAGTCTCCGTCTCAGATCCTTGGTCAGAGTCCAAGTCTCGCACCCATAGAGCAAGACTGGAAGTACCAAGGACCTGAAGACTCGGACTTTCGTCCTCCCGCACAGGTACCGGCAGCGCCACACCACATGATCCAGTGAATCTATGACTCCCCAGGCCCGACCCAGACGTCTATTGACCTCTGACTCGCAGCCAGCAGAGACATGAATATCACTGCCAAGGTAAGTGAATCTCTCCACGACCTCAACATCCTCACCACAAACAGACACAGACAGGACAGCAGCATCCAAGATGTCACCGAAAGCCTGGATCTTAGTTTTGACCCAAGAAACCCGTAATCCCAACGGCTCCGACTCCTCATTCAGCACCTCAAGGGCCCCCAAGAGGATATCTAAAGTCTCCGCAAAGATGACTGCATCATCTGCAAAATCAAGGTCCGAGATATTGACATTCCCAAATGATGCACCGCAACTTGATCTCTCCGACATCCTCCCAAAAATCCAGTCCATACAAGTGCTGAAAAGTGCGGGGGAAAGTACACATCCCTGACGAACTCCAGTAACAACTGGAAATAAGTCAGAGATGGTACCACCACACTTCACAGCACTCTCAGTACCAGAGTAGAGTTCAGACATCAGATCGATCAGTTTTGGTGGCACCCCACGAAGACCAAGAATCCTCCAGAGGACATCCCGATTCACTGAATCGAACGCTTTACAGAGATCAACATAGGCTGCAAGCAGCCCCTGCCAAAACTCTCGTCTGCGTTCGGTGAGGACACGAAGTGCAAGGATACGGTCAATCATTGACCTCTTTGGTGTAAAGCCTGACTGTTCTGGACGCTGGTGCTCAAGCAGATGGTGGTGAACCCTTTCAAGAATTATCCGAGCAAAGACCTTGCCCGGCACTGAGAGCAGCGTCACCCCTCGGTAGTTGTTGCAGTCTTGGCGATCACCCTTCCCTTTCCAGAGAGGGACAACAAGGCCCCTCTTCCAGTCAGTTGGGATGATGCCTGCGTTCCAGGCAGAGCACAACACTACATGCAACGACACGAGTGCAGCATTTCCACCAGCCTTGAGAAGTTCGGCATGGATGCCACAGATCCCTGAAGCTTTGCCCCGTTTCAACTGGTTCACCGCAGCCCGTGTTTCCACAAGCGAAGGTGGACCACAGTTGATTTGAGGGTCAGCAACAGGGATTGTAACACCCTTGACGTCCAACTCAACAGCTGGGGGATCAGCCTGGTACAACCGCTCAAAGTAACCGGCCCAGCGGGCCTTCACTTCAGACTCCTCTGTCAAGAGCCTACCACTCTCTGCTCGAACTGCAGTGCTCCGAGGGATGGGCTTGGATGAACGTAATGCGCGAATTCCCCTGTAAGCGGGACGAGAATCACCTGTCCACAGGTGATGCTCTACCCCCTCACAGATTCCTCGCACATAGGCCTCCTTGTCCGCCCTCAGTGCACGTACAGTTTTACGCCTCAGCTCCCTGAACAGCTCAGCTCTGCCATTCAGCCTGGCCCTGCGACTCTGGTCAATGGTATCCAGTCATCGATGATGACGTCATCACGCGGCCGAATCGAATGACATTCAGGATACGAGATTCGATTATAAGAAATATATGTTGAAAATATTGAAACCAAGGATTGCTCGATTTTTTTTTTTTTTATCGTTTGGAAACGAGTGCACGCGTTCTCGGACATAGAGAACGACAATCCTTTAGCACAAGACGGCAATAAATGCGATGTGCGGTTGTTGTTGTTGTTGTTGATTGGACTTTGTAACCGGAAGAGGGGAAAAACGTCACTTCCGGCCTGGCCCAACATCGAGCTTCTCGGTATCTATACAGCGATGGCTGTTCGTCGGCCTGTGTTTGGTGGGTGCTTCGTGGGCCGCTTGGCGCTGGAGTGGAAAGATCTATTGTTGATGATAAGTGTTAGGAAAATGTTTCATGCAGTCTGTGAGGACCATGGTGTGGGGCAGGCCTGTAATTCTTGCCTTTCTTGGTGGTTTTTCCACCGGATGTGGAGAGAGTTGTCTTTACTTGTAATTTTTTGTGTATTTGGATTGCTTGTTGTGGAGCTGAGTTGTCATCTGGGCTGTGCCAAGATAATTTGTGGGGTTATTCGTTCTTGTCCCCAGTGGATTTACATACCTGACTGAAGGAGGGATGCACAGTAGGGAGTTTCATGGAAGGTGTTTTAAAATGACATGGTTGAATATGGAGTGGTTTTGCTTCAGTCGCCATGCTGGTTGGCGAACGGGAGAAGCATATGATTGTGAAGTTCCAGGTGTTCAGCTGGGGATGAGATGAAAGTGAAGTCCATTTGAGGGGGGGGGGCGAGCTATCGCAGGCATTGTGAAGGTAATCTTCTGGTTGCTCAACCCAGCAAGGTTTAATGGCTTGGTAGCTATTGTGTTGAATTGCGCATGGAGTTGGTATTTTAAAACGCATTTTTAATATCTTGGCGGCCACCGTATCTGTGAAGATTTGTGCCCTTTGTGTGCTGTACTTCCGTCTGTCAAACCTTTGAATCATAGAGAAGGACTTGCACCGCACGCCATGATTCTACAGGATTGATGGGCCGAATTGCTTCATACGTTGAGATTCATTGCATAGCTTTCTGTGCGGGAAACGGACGGAGAAAACATGTCTGTTGTGTTTATATGGGCCTCTACCTGTCAGGGTAAATTCATGAGATTTAATCGATTAATTCTATCTGTTGTCACAATGGTAGAGGATTGGAATAATGTAGATAGGATGTTAAGGGGGATTTAAATTGCTTTGTTTGTTTTGAGCAAGGAATTGATTTGTATTTAAAGTGTGTTTATCTTTTTTTAGTTGTGTCTCGCGTAGCGAACGCTGGCTCTCAGAGAGCTCCGCATTGTTCTTCTTCTATATTCTTGTTTTTTTTTATTTTTCCTATTCTTCTTCTTCTTCTTCTTCTTCTTATTCTGGTGAAGACAAAACCTTCAGGACGTGGCAAGGGACCATCAAGTGATACTCATGATAATGTTTATATGTGATTTTCACACACCTTTTTCCGGATGGGTTGTCAAATACATAAAGAATGGAGATAGTGTATGGAAACCGTGTTAGTTACTTTCAGACTAAGCTCATAAAAATAGGAAAATTGGGGGAAAATAACTCATTGGGAACGAACCATGATGTTTCTTTTGGTCATAATTAATATGAACTTTTGTTTTGAGGTTACAAATTCTCTGACCTAAAAGTTTTAAAAACCACAGTTTGCCATGGATGCTCGCTTTCCATCAAACATTCTTTTTTTCCAACTTCAGTGCCAACTCACCCCCCTCACCCCTCACTCTCACTCTCAAAGCAACCATCCCACTCTTCTCCCTCCAAGCCTCCCTCTCACCTCTCTCAAAAATTCCCCCCTCACCTTTCTCCCACCTTTCATCCCCCTCACTCTTCCTTCTCAAAGTTGCCCCCCTCTCATCCACCAACCTGCCTCCCTCCACTGCCCTCTCACCTCCATCTCTTCACTCCACCTCCTCAAATCCTCAACTGGCTTCTTCCTTGTCTCTTGTCCCCCCTCTCCCCCAGCACCACAGAGCCTTTTCTCCTCCTCATTCGGCCCCCTCCCCTCGCTGTTCTGCAATACCCCACACTCCTTCAGCAACCCTCCTTACCTGCCCCCCTCGTCCCTTGTCCTACCCTCCCCCTTCCCCTCCACCTCCTGCACCCAAAGCCTCCTCCCCTTCCTCTTCATTAAAAGTGTGAACCTCAAATATCCGGGGCCTTCGCTCAAACCATTCAGATCTTTCCATACAGGTTGCCACTGACAAACCAGACATTATCTGCCTAACAGAAACTTTCCTCTCCCAAGATGTGTCTGACTCCCAAGTATCTCTCCCTGGCTACTCCCTCTTACGGTATGACAGACCTGAGCCTCGTCCTGGTGGAGGTGTTGCTCTCTTCATCAAAGACTCTATTCCTCACTCTCCATGCACTGCTCTCACTCCCCCACACCCCCAGGAATACCTCTGGCTTCGGCTTCCCTCCACTCCCACCTCATGTTTATATGTGTACTGTACCGTCCACCGAACAGTGATGATTCCATCTACACCTCACTATCCGAAAACATGGACCATCTTCTATCTTCTCATCCAAACTCTCTCTTCCTCTTATATGGTGACTTCAATTGTCATCACGCCAGTTGGCTAGGTGTGGGTACCTCTCTCACCTGTCATGGCACCTCAGCAAAAGCTTTCTGCGACTCATTGGGACTGACTCAATCGGTCAACTTCCCGACCCGGATCTCAACCAATGGTACTCCATCTCTTCTGGATCTGATTTTGACAAATTTCCCTGACAATATCTGCTGCTCTTCCTTCGCTCCAATTGGTTCTTCTGACCACGTCCTTGTCAAAGTGGACATCTCTGTGGCTGTTATCAGAGAACCACCTCACCGCCGTCGAGTCTGGCATTTCACTCAAGCCGACTGGCAGGGTCTCCGAGCAGCCATCAAACTTACAGACTGGTCTCCTATCACTACTTTCTCAAACATCAACTCATCCTGGGAATTCTTTCAAAGAAACTTGCTCTCCCTCATGCACAGATTTATCCCCTCTCGTGTTCAGTTGTCTTACCCTTCCTCCCGCCCTTGGTTTACTGAAGCTTGTGGCGAGGCAGTTGTCCTGAAACAACTTGCCTTTGCCTCATGGAAAGCAAACCCAACTGAGGGCAATCTCAGTTCTTTCCACAAAGCTCGGAACAAGTGTGTATCCACCCTCAGGAGAGCCAGAAAACAACATCTTTCTCATCTCAAGTCTGAACTCTCAAACCTCTCTCCCTCCTCAAAATCCTGGTGGCGTTTAATCAAATCTGTTTCTGGTGTATGTTCCCCCTCCATCCCCTCCCTTACCTCAAATGGCCGCACTGCTGATTCCACACGTGATAAAGCTGAATGTCTAAACTCGGTGTTTGCAGCTAAATCTTGTGTCCTAAACCCATCTCTATCTCTACCCACTTTACCCAGTCGCACCCAACTGTCCCTGGACTCTGTATCCTTTTCTCCTGACAAGGTGGAGAGCTTGCTTTCAAACCTCGAGTCAGATTCTGCAACCGGTCCAGACGGCATCAGCCCACGTGTCCTCAAAGCCTGCTCTTCTGCTCTTGCTCACCCTCTCTCTGGTCTATTCACCCTCTCATTTTCCCAAGGTCATCTGCCATCTGCTTGGAAATCTGCTAACATCACTGCCCTGCATAAAAAAGGTGCAAAAACAGATCCCTATAACTACAGACCAATCAGCCTTCTCCCAATCATCAGCAAGGTTATGGAATCCATCATCGCCTCAGATATGAAATCCTTCCTCTTCTCCAATGGCTTGATTTCCAATCATCAATTTGGTTTCAGACCAGGTCACTCTACCCTGGATATGCTGCTTCTGCTCTCCCATCAATGGATGGAGGTCCTCAATGCCAGACAGGAAATCCGAGCCGTATCCCTGGACATATCACGTGCTTTTGACACAGTCTGGCACCCTGCCCTACTCACCAAACTCTCTTCCCATGGTATTCAAGGCCATCTCCACTCATGGCTCGCAGACTTCCTCTCCTGTCGCAGTCAACGTGTGGCCCTAAATGGAGTTCTTTCATCCCCTCTTCCTGTGCAGGCTGGAGTTCCTCAAGGTAGCGTTCTGGGCCGGAGTTCCTCAAGGTAGCGTTCTGGGCCCTGTTCTTTTTCTGGTTTTCATCAATGATCTCTCCGACTCTCTGGAAAATCCTCTATTTCTCTTTGCCGACGACTCCACCCTCTGCCGTACCATCTGTCATCCCTTAGACCGGCAAGCAGCAGCTTCTTCACTCACTGCAGATCTGGATAAAATCACAAACTGGTCCAACACGTGGAACATGTCTTTCAATCCAGACAAATCTCACACTCTCACTATGTCTCTTCGAAAGGACCGTTTACAAAACCCCCCCATCCACTTTCTCAACAATCCTCTGGAAGAAGTCTTTTCTTTAAAGCTTCTAGGTCTCACTATCTGCCATGACCTTTCCTGGGAAAGTCACATTTCCAACCTCGCCTCAAAAGCCAGTCGCCGACTGGGAATCCTCCGTAGTGCTAAGTCCTTCCTCGGCCCTCTTGAGCTCCTGACCACTTACAAAGCTTTTGTCCGTAGCCTGATGGAGTACTGCTCTCCCCTCTGGGCTGGTGCTCCTGCCTCCCACCTTTCTCGGCTTCACGCTGTCGAAACCAGGGCATTTAAGATCATCGGCATCTCCCGCAATGAAGCTGAGTCTTTGGGCCTCTCACTCAATCACCGCAGGTTGGTCGGTGGTCTTTCTGTCTTCTACCGACTCCTCTCCAGCCTTGCCCCCCTGCTCTCTCTGCGATTTGTCCCCACTACATTTCCACAGGGCGCTCAAGGTCCACCAACAACCCCCTTCTGGTAAAACTACCAAAATCACGAATCACTGCTCATCTTCACTCTTTCATTCCTCTTTTGTCCCGCCTTTGGAATAAACTTCCTCACTCTATTCTTTCCCATTCTTCCCTCCAGGCTTTCAAAACAGCTGTTCACCACCACCTCTTATCTTCCCCCATCCAAATCCTCGATCTTTTCTACCCCCGATAATCCACCCAAGCCCACTTCCTTCATTTCTCCTGCTTTCCTTCCTGAAAGTCCCTGAAATGTCCATCTTCTCTTCGCCATGTTCCCCGTCCCATCCCCATCCCTTCCACAGTTCACCTAATGTGTCTGTTCCCCACTGTTTTGTCCCTTCCACTCCCGCCCCTCTTGTCTCATGCCTCCTTGCTGTGAGTTGTGTGTTTGCTCTCATACGAGCCTCGACCAAGGTATACAAAAAATAAAAAAAAAAATAAAAAAAAATTGAGAATCCTTAACCTCAGGACTTTGATAATTTGTTAATTGAGAATAGGAAAAAGTTACTGAGAATCGAATCAAGACAATAATGTATTAAGTTTAGGTACCTACATAATATTGATAAAGGGTCTCTGTTATTAAATTGATCAACAGATTGGTCAACACTACATATTATAAATCAAGTTATGAGGGAAAACAGCATGGTATTTACATAACCATAATGCAGAATGATAAAGAATGGCAAGACCAACAGCAATCATGAAATCAATTAAATGGAATTTGGAATTGTACGATGTATTGTTACTGTATTGCTATCACTGATTAGGAGCTGGTACTGACCTGACTGTAATTTAAATAGAATGACTCTACAATTTGTGGAAAGACAAACGAAAGAATAAACGAGAATTATGCCGAGTTCAGAAAACATGACCATGAAATAAATGTTAAATCGGTCAAAATGAAGAATGATGATATTGAGAAGAGTGCAATGATGCTGCAAGCCAATTTAAATATTACCTATGTTATCTGTCTTCTGATTAATTAGACAAATGCATGATTTTTATTAAGTTGTACTTCTTGTACGTTTACATAAGTAAGTTGAGGTATTTCTAGCACTGACTTGACCATCTTTCATCAGCACAAAAGTGCCAAGTTAACTGGAAAAATAAATAAATAATGGCAGTTGCTCTGGAACTGCTTGTGAATAAAACTGTGGATTGTTTCGCAGATAATGATTGCAAATGTTAAAATGGTAACTGTGAAAAATCAAATCGCGTTGGATTCGGTACTTGAAAGAAGTAGCGAACTTTCTTATTTTTGTATAGATAATGGAATATTTTTTTGGTGAAAATAATTATTGATTACAAATTGGAACCCTGATAAAGACTGTTTACTTTTACATGGAAATAGCAAATGAGATGAATGTTTTGAGTATGCGTACAGGCCAAGCAGGCAAGCATGGAACTGTGGATTGCTGCTCTGCAAATACATCGTGCACTTGCTGTGGCTGCCTCAATGCACAACGAAGGCCCTGACGGTCACTCGGCGAATCCCCTGCAACATGTGTTCAGTGGTGCGGCTGGGGCCTTGTGCAGCCACCATGACTGCATCCAACATGCATAGCTCTTTTGAACTGCTGCTACAAGGGGCCAAACTCGGCTGGGACTCTGGGTCACCTCTCTGATCCTTTTCCTCACCTTCAACCCAGCAACGAGCCCAAGTTCTTGCCTGCCACAATCTACCTTCCCCTCAGGTCAACGGGTGTGCCGCGACTGTATTTTCTGAGCGTTCACTGCCATTGTTAATTGGACTGGTGTAATGCATATCTATCTCCTCGAGGAACAGGGTATGGTGATCATGGGTGATATAATCATTTGGGGTTTTATAAATCTAATTGTTGGCTGTAAAATCGAATTACTTGTCAGAGATGTTTTTCCCTTGCTCAAGAATAATTAAATTATGTCAGTTGATGTCGAAATACGGCCAAAAATTTGGCCAAGGGGGAAATGTCAGGTCTGAATGTCAGGTACGACTTTTGATTGGCCACATATTGTCCATATTTAAACATTTAACTCATTTAACCATTCATTAATTGCAATAAACAGGAGTCTGGATTCAAACCATTGGCCTGGTTGCTTCAAGTTGTTTTTCCAAGCCTTTGCCCTCGTTTTACAATTTGCTGTACGATTTGTTAAAATGTAATATCAACAATCCTTGCCTTGCCAGAGCAGCGTCTGCAGGCTGTTATGAATTTCAGTGGAGTGTCAACAATCTTGGAGAACTACAAAGCGTTTGCTCCTGTTTCTGAATATGTGCCAGCACTCTCTCGCTGTTTGAAGCGTGAGAAAGAAGCTGTTTACTGCTAATTCTCCCCGAGGGCCGCAGGGAGAGGGAAAAAGCCCACTTGCATCTTTGTTTCTTTCTTTGCTTGCTTTTCTCCATCTTGGAATAGGTTTGATATATTAAACTTTTGGAGTGTAAAGTTTAGTGTGGTACAGGGTTTGACTGCTGTGGTTGGTCCCTGTGCCACCTCCGCTTGCAAGTGCTGTGCAACTTCAATAAACCGTATATTCGAGAATCCTCAGTTGACTCCACTCAATTCTTGGCCAGGATTGGTGAGGGTCTTCATCGCAATAGTGATGTATCATATGTGTGGTCATTCATCTCTGTTAATACCCTCTTCGATTCCTGCAAACAGAATTCAAAATGCTTGCCGAGTTTCAGAGAAAATTCTTTAGGCAATTTTCATTAGCGGAGATATTTTGACATCGTAACTTTTTTATAGAAGGAATTTTCAAAATCGGAGATGGTTACTGTCTGTGCAGGGTATTTTAACATACATCTGCCAAGTTTCAGGAAGTTTCGATGAAAACTAGGGTGTGAAACAAAAAAGTCCACAAGAAAAAGATGAAGAACAACAACGTGAGTAATACTTAGAGATCCTCCACGAGGATCGAAAAAGTTTTTATTTCTTGACTTACAAACTGTCCATGTTTGTGCTTTCCTTGCATTTGTCTGGCATTGTCTGAACCTCGATAGACTGGGAAGTAATTACCACAGATTTGCCAAAAAAATTGTTTGCACGCACCAGCGGTTAAAACGCTCGGCCGCCCTAATTAATATCTAATCAATATAACATTGGTGCTTTGCCGTGGGCACACTCCCCGCTCAGATAACCACGTGACCTTTAGTTAAACGGATTAATTAGATGGTGGAAACGAACTCGTGGTTGACTGTGTGGCGAGCACGGCTTCGTTCCCCGTGGGAAAACCTCAATTCCCAGTCGCAATAATTCAAGCACAAATTGGCTTGCAACAGACATATGACTGAGCACCTCCACAGATTCAGGGGGCTCATTATAATTGGGGTGAGTGACTGATCGGGCAACGTTACGCCCTCATGTATCGGCCAAACCAAAGGGGTGAGTGCGCTGTCGACCACCGCCCTGGAGGTGCAAGAGCCGCCGAGCCTTGCCACAAGTACACGACACCCGGCCAGGATGAAGCGCACATCCTCAACTGGGGGCCAAGGATCACTACCCTCAGGGGGATTCATTGTTAGGCCCACATGGGGGTTCCAGTGATGGTAGCCTCTATTTTGGTACCGAAGCAACGACCCTAAGGGAGGGCAAGGATAAATTTAATGACAAAGAACGACAATAGGGTCTGTTTATGTAGAGACATGGAACGTGTACTGGGGACAGAGCTTTGCGGTAGAGTTAAATGGGTGCGTGCGGCGTATAAGGAAAGACGAGGGTGCACGAGTTAGTTTGGGGAAATTAGTTTGTTAATATGTAGGTGAGTGGAAATGTGTTTGTGTGTAGTTGATGACTTATGAGTGTGAGGGCAGGGCAATGGCTGGTATGAGTGTGTGTAATAGAAAGAATGGTGTGAAGAATTGAATGTGGGGAGAGGATCCCACCCAAGGAAACCCGGGGGTGAGTTTAAAGTGAGATGGGGGATGAGGTAAATTTACACATGGATGTCGTTATGTGGTTGATGATTGTGGAAAGTTAAAAAAAAAAAAATTGTGTTGTGTGCAAGAGGTAATGGACCGGCTGGGGGTGTGGCTTGTGAGTGTTGGTTTCAGATCAAGCAGGCACCCCGGGTGCTGGAGGCTCATAAGCCAGGTAAGGCCGTAGGTAGGTCCAGGGGGGGCAGTAGTTTATTAGTGGATGCAGGTACCCGACGAGAGTGGCCTGGCATGCCAGTGTAGTGTTCAATGGAAATGGGTACCCGAGCAGTGGGACCCGGGGCGCCAAATTGCCAAGTGGACATCAAGGATGGAGTGACAGTGAGGGCATCCCCCATGTTAGGGTGAAGAGCAGGCAAGCTCGGAGGCAGCTCCAGCATTGCGGGGGTGCTAATGGTAAGTATGCAGATGGGCAGACCTGCTAGTGGAGCCACACTACCCAGCCACGAAATTGTGCGATGGCAGAGAAAAAATTTTGTGGGTAAAGCCCAAAATTGTAAGAGCACCAACACGTAGGCGATTGGAATTTGGGTTTTTAGAACCCCATAATTTAACAAAGGCCTCTTGGCAGGATATAAGCCCTGGGACAGTTCAAAAGTGTAACAATATTAGCGAAGTTAGGATTGATGAAAACCCCTTCACACCATCCACTGTCAGGATGATTGCCGGCTGTTGGACTTGACCTCCTGTCGGTCTTGAGAACGAGACTTGTCACGATGTAAAGGTAGGATTGCATGTCGTTCTGCTCTTCCTTTCAAAGGAACCTTGGGGGGATTGGGTACGAATTTGGCAATGGGGATAGTGGGATATAGGAGACGAGACGTAGCAACAAATTGTAAAAAGAGGGGAGCTAGGGTAGTGTATATGGAAAAGACGGATGGGTGCGGACGAGTCGGGCCAACCTCTAGCTCTCTCTCCTGGCACCACCGCCACTGCCCCCAGGTATGTGCACACCAGGGACTGGCAAACCATGTTTGTCGGTCCTGGTGTTTGGCATTACCCGGTTTACCTTTTTTTTTCTTTTTTTTTTCTTTTCATGCTGTTTATTGTTCGCATTGCTGTTTCACTTTGTCTCGCCACTGCCCTAGAACCATCAAGGCTGTTCTGCATCAAGGCCTCACTCGCCTTGCTGGATCACCTGTTCTGCATCAAGGCATTGTTCGTCTTGCTGGATAACCTATCTACATCAAGGCATCACTCACCTCACTTCACCATTTGCTCTGTGACCTGTCTTCCAGCCCCACCTGTTCTGTGGACTGCTACTTGCTGCATCCTCATATCAGGTGACACCATTTCCATTATCATGGTGGTTTTGTTTGTTTTTTCTTTTGTTTGAACTGCATTTACAGCAGCAGCATCCTGCCAAACTAATGGACTGCCCCTTTGTTGCAGCCCCCTTTGTATCAGCTCATTCCAGCTTCATATCGGATTCCTGCCTGCTCATACCAGCTTCCTACCAGCCACATACCAGGCTCATGCCACTTTGCTTCACCTTTGCCACATTCAGCATGACCATGAACTGCACAAATGCAACTCTGTGGAAGAAATG